>NW_017386035.1:693072-807659 GCF_000237925.1 Schistosoma mansoni | reverse complement strand
TCGCTCAATTTCATGGATTGGTTGAAGTTAGACATTAACACCGTTGGATGCCGGCTCAGTGGTTTAGAGGTTAGGCGCTCGCGTGCGAGACTAGTAGGTCCTGGGTTCGAAACTCGCGAGGCGGGATCGTGGATGAGCACCGCTGAGGAGTCCCACAATAGAGCGAAACGGCCGTTCAGTGCTTCCAGGTTTTCCATGGTGGTCTAGCTTGAATTGACTCATGATCTCTACTATTAAAAAAATTATTATTAACTTTCTACCCGATACTCAATTTATTTATAACTATCAAGTTCAACTTTGGCATTGATACCTAAAAATTACCCTATCAGTTTCGAAATAATTTGATAGGAATTAGTTTGTCGTTAATTCTCTAATATATCGAATAGTTTCAACTGCATCATAATTATTTTAGCTGAAAATTAGCTAATTTTTCTATGCACATATTCTTTCGAGTGAATGGTGTAAGTTCATAGTTCAGTTAATGTTTCATTCCTTAGATTGATATTTAATTCTGAATTGTTTGAAAGTCTTTAAATGGATATTTGTAATATTTTTACATGGTTTGTTACTTTATCCTTAACGAACAATTTATGACAGTTCCTGAACTTTAGGATATCTATTTTTACTTTACAAGCTTCTAAATTCATATTTTGTAAATCAATATATTTAATGATAACGTTATCTTAATATGGTCATTAGGTTTCCATTGTCACTTATTGCATATTGTTTTCGCTTCTTCACTGACCAAAGTAATCGTGCTTCTAATCAATATTTGAGTAATTAGAATAAGAGAGTTGAACTTACAGTCATTTCTAAAACAGAAAATAAAATACTGTGTTACCACTTTTACAGCTTTCGATATCATATTAAAATCATGTTTAAAAAATATACAATAGCACAATTTGATACAAATTCATCTATGTGACCCATAAGAAAAATCACAAATTGCTCGTCGAAATTTTTAGATATTTAATTATCTCTTGGATTAACTTTGTAACTGTGCCTTGATTTAATTGTGATTTTAGATTATCGGTTTAGATGATCGATTTTAATTCATTAGATTAAAGATTCAAGCTCTACTATAGTATTTAAGATTTACATCAACTTGTACCATTATTGTTTGCTGAATAAAGTCCTAACTATTTAATATTATGGTCAGAATCATACCAATATACACTAACTAATGTATTTTTCAATTAATCAGTGTCAGTGAATGAATCGAGAAAATGCTAGAATATTTTTGTAGAAATTATATACATAAGCTCTAATGTTTTTGTTGTTTGAGTTTATTGAAAAATATATTGCCCCCTTTGGTTCTTGCTTTGATTTGGGTGGAATTGAGTGATGTATATTCTTTAAGGGATGCTAAATAGTAAAAGAACAGATCAGTTATAATCAGGCATTCAGTAAATTCAATTACTCAAAGATAATAATATAATCACTGTTATGTAGTGATCGTTAGAATATAGGAATTTATTTATTGTTCCGTAATGAGCTGTACTTGTCTGCACATATAGTTTTAAATCTCAACTCACTTGTTGAAACTGAATAATTAGAATGTTTGTTCACAACAGTAGTTGAATCGTTGTTTTATATATGTAATACTTAATATCGATTCTCTCAGTCTGTATATCTTCATTTCATCATTATACTACTTTTATTGTCATCTTTTTTTTCTTATTTTTAGTCGGTAGCTTACGTATCAATATTAAAACCTGGCTACTATAGTATTGGATTATTTGTCTTAGCTTTGTTTGCTTCAATTGTTGATTGTACATCATCAGTTACATTTATTACCTATTTGAATGGAATGCCTCAATTGTATGTAGGTGCGTTACATTTCGGTGAAGCATTTAGTGATTTAGTTCCAAGTACATTAGCCCTTATTCAAGGAGTTGGGTCAGAACCGGAATGTATCAATAAAACAGGTATAATTAGTATGATTTTCTTTTTATCTAAGATTGTATATGCATACAACTAATTGTCTGACAAAGATTAAAATGATATTACGTCTATGTTATTTTCGGTGCTAATAATTTTTTTTGTATTTGGATAAAATGGTTATTGGTTAGTGTATACTATACTCACTTTATCATTACTGATCGATACATAATGTGCTTATATCACTTCAGTTAGTGGAACTGTAAAGAATCGAAATAATCAAATGACAATCATCTTACAGTGGGAATCTTATGTAGTGGACTGATAGATAACGTACTTGTCGACGTGGCGACACCACCCTTCACTTAACTGTCATGATTACTACTCACAAGTAAATCGTATTCTTTGAGTTTAGAATCTTCCCTCTTCACAATAGAAATGTTTAACCTAACTAAACATTGGGTAGTTACCTATGTTATATTGTCTAGTCCTTAAGTATGATTACATTTTATCAATCAGGTTGCAATGTAGCCACTAGATTGAGTGACTTGTCATTTTATGCACCGTTGTGATGTTAAATAATTGCGAAGATTCAGCGGAGAGCCTTGGACTTAAGCTTCATGTTAATCAGATCTTACAAGCAAGATGTATTTGTTGTTTTGAGAAAATCGGTCTCTGTGGGGTTCGAATTTACTTCATTCACTTTCACTAACAGTTATTATTATCACCCTGCTGTTTGAATCATATTTGAACTGTAGAACTAGGATGCTTATGTTAATTATAGACCGATAAGCAACCTCTATCATGTTTAATTGGATCCTACTGATCGAATTGGGATGTGGGCACTAGACTAATTAACTCAAAATCGTGTTACATTTTCTTGATATACAGTTGAAAGGAGTCAGCGGAGGTGGAGTGGCGACGGTGTAATAAGACACCAAATACGGATTGAAATGAATAAATTTATTTCAAGCATTCGTTGATTCAGACAGACATTAAGGATAAAAAGTGGAAAAGTGAAGCAAAGCGAAGCCAATATGCCAACTCAATTTGATAAAGAGCGACTTACCATTTATACTTACTTGTGTTACCTCTCGTGGAGGAGCATGGGCTGCCAACCAGCATTCTCCATCCAACTCTGCCCTGGGCAAATCTTCCCAGTTGTTATTCATCCTTTTTATATCTGCTTCTATTTCCCGGCGTAATGTGTTCTTTGGCCTTCCTCTTTTCCGCCTCCCTTCCGGATTCCAAGTTAGGGCTTGCCTCCTCATGCAGTTCAATTTCCGTAATTTATGTCCTATCCACTTCCAACGTCTTTCCCTAATTTCCTCCTCAGCTGGAATCTGGTTTGTACTCTCCCATAAAACGCTGTTGCTGATGGTATCCGGCCAGTGAATGTTGAGTGTTTTGCGTGGACAACTGTTTATAAATACGTGTACTTTCTTGATGATGGTTGTAGTAGTTCTCCACGTTTCACCTCCGTACAGTAAAACTGACTGTCTTGACGTTCGTATTGTAAATTGTGACTTTGAAATTAGTTGACAGTTGTTTTGAGTTTCACCTGTTCCTCAATCGTAGAAGTGCTGACTTTGCTTTGTCAACCCGTGCCTATACGTCTGCATCGGATCCTGCTTGTTCATCGATGACGCTCCTCAGGTACGTGAAAGTTTCCATCTCTTTCGGAGTTTCTCCATCAAGTGTGATTGGGTTGGTGTTCTCCGTTTTGTATTTGAGGATGTTGCTTTTTCCTTTGTGTATGTTGAGGCCTATTGATGCAGAGGCTACTGCTACATTAGATGTCTTCATCTGTATTTGTTCGTGTGTATGGAATAGGAGGGCTAGGTCATCTGCGAAGTCCAAATCGTTTAATCGATTCTGAGATGTCCATTGTATTCTGTGCTTCCCCTCAGATGTCGAGGTCTTCATAATCCAGTCAATCACCAGAAGAAAGATGGAGGGGGAGAGTAGACAGCCTCATCTGACTCCGGTCCTTACTGGAAATGCATCTGTCAGCTGTCCTCCATGCACGACTTTGCACTGTAGTCCATCGTATGAGTGCCGGATAACGTTGACGATCTTCTCAGGAACTCCATAATGTCGAAGAAGTCTTTATAATGTTCTCCTGTCCACACTGTCAAACGCATTCTCATAGTCAATGAAGTCGATGTATAGTGACCAATTCGACTCAGTTGATTGTTCCACGATGATCCGTAGTGTCGTAATTTGGTCTGTGCACGACCGATCCTTACGGAATCCGGCATGTTAATCTCGAAATCCAGCATATGCTGCGTCTTTCATCCGGTTCAGCAACACTCTTTTGAAAACGTTTCCTTGTACTGACAACGGTGTAATGCCTCTGTAATTCTCACATTTGCTCAGACCTCCTTTCTTTAGTATCTTGATGAGGTATCCTTCCTTCGAGTCTGTCAGTGGCACTTGTTCTTCCTCTCAAATCTTCTTGAATAGAAGGTGAAGCATGTTTGCTGTTACTTCAATGTCTGACTTCAGTGCTTCAGCTAGTATATTGTCAGGTCCTGCTGCCTTCCCACTCTTGATTTGTCTGATGGCCATCTTGATTTCTTCGGTCGTTGGTCGAGTGACATATATAAGAAGGTCAGTGTGTGCTGCTTTGATGTCCGGTGGATTCAATGGAGCTGGCCTATTTAGCAGTTCCTCAAAGTATTCTGCCCATCTTTTCCTCTGTTCTTGAACCTCTACGATTGTGTTCCCTTCTTTGTCCTTGACTGGTCTCTTCAGTTTACTATATCTCCCTGCCAGTTTCTTCGTTGTATCATACAGTTGTTTCATATTCCCTTCTCTTGCAGCATTTTCCACGGTCGTTGCTAGTTCTTCCATGTAATTCTGCTTGTCGACTTTAATGCTCTTCTTCACTTCCCTGTTTGCTTCTGCGTAGTCTGCTCGCTCCTTGACTTTCTCTGCTCGTGTTCGACTGTTGTTAATTGCTGTCTTCTTGTTCTTCCTTTCTTCAATCTTGTCCAGAGTTTCCATAGAAATCCATTCCTTATTGTGATGCTTCTTGCGACCCAGAACATCTTGACACGTTGAAGTTAGTGCTTCTTTGATCCCTTTACAATTGTCCTCCATCGTAGTTTCTTGTTCTTTCAATAGATCCTGTAAAGCTGGGAACCTGTTGTTGAGAGTTATCTTGAATTGGTTGAGTTTGTTAGTACCTCGTTGGAAGGCTGTATTGAACCTTTGTAATGCTGTTTGTCCAGTTGTGCAGTGTTTCTTTAGCTTCAGTTTCATCTTGGCCACAATCAGGTGGTGATCTGAAGTCACATCAGCTCCTCTCCTCGTTCTCACATCTTCCATTGTCGTTCGCAATTTTTTGTTGATACAAATGTGATCTATCTGGTTTTCCGAGGTGTGATCCGACGAGATCCATGTAGCTTTGTGTATGCGTTTGTGTGGGAATATTGTGCCGCCTTTAACCAATTTGTTGAATGAACATAGATTTACAAATCTCTCCCCATTTTCATTTCTCTCTCCTAGTCCATGTCGCCCATTATATCTTCATATCCTGTGTTGTCCATTCCGACTATAGCATTTAGATCTCCCATCAGGATGGTGAGGTCCTTTCTTGAGCACTTCGCTATCATTGATTGCAGCCTTCCATAGAGCTGATCTTTATCTTCGTCGTTGCTATCATTGGTGGGTGCATAACATTGGATAACATTCATTGTGATCCCCTCCTTCTTTGTTTCGAATGATGCTTTGATAATTTTGGATCCATGAGATTCCCATCCTACAAGTGCATTTCGTGCTTCTCTGAACAGCATTAGAGCAATTCCCTGAGTGTGTGGAGCATTTTCCTCTTCGTGACCAGAGAACAGCAGCATCTCTTCCGTATCTAGCCTTTGCTGTCCAGCATGGGTCCGATCGGTTTTGCTGATTTTGAGTACTACCAATTTGTATCTCCTTATTTCCATTGCTATTTGACTGGTCTTCAGGTCTCCCACATTGTCCGGACGTTCCATGTATCTATAAAAATTATTGCTCTGGTTTTTAGAAGAGGCATCGGCCTCGTGATTTTCGGAGAATCTCGGCTTTCATCATGAGGCGTCATAATTATTCCTTCAACTCCCAAAGCAGAGTTTACATGGTTTAAATTATTTTTCCTGGTTAGTGTTTTTTTAGCGAGTTAGTTTTTCTACGGTTTGGGGTCGCTAATTCCATACCCAACCCTCCTCCTTTACCTGGGTTTGGGACCGGTAGTAAATCTAGGAGAGCTACAGGCGGAGTTACTCGCTTTTTCTGCTCAGACAAAAATAAGCTCATGACATGTGATGTATAAGGTAAGCAATACACATATGCTCATATAAAAACAGTAGAGGTTACTAATAATTGACAAGGTCTAAGTATAAATCAATAGGCCTATTTAAAAACTAGAATAAAAAGACGTCTTCTTATTACACTATCGAAATTTATCAAAGGGACTAATTGCTTTAAAGCTAGAATAACCTATATGGGCTTGACATAGTACTAGAAACTACGTGTGTAATGTTTTTATATTTAGAGAAAATTTGTTAAATTGAAATAACACATACCAACAAATGTGTATCGAAATATTGACATACATTTTCTTAATAATAAAATAAACAGTTTAGCTAAATTGTTGATGATTCTCTCAATTTCTTTATTTGTTTTTTTCTTCTTCAGTTAATGATACACTTCATGTGGTCCCCTTTTTTCCACCACCACGTTTTTCTGTCAGTACATTCATTTATATATTATGCATCGTTTTATTGTTATCCTTAACTGCATTCATACTACTGGATTGTTCACCTATTGGTTTAGGTAGATTTATCCATGAACATTATCGAAAAACTAATTTCATAGTAGAATCTAATGCAAATATTCATAGCATAAATCCCAATAGTCTAGAAAGATTTAAATCAGATGGAAATCAACATATTTGTAATGATACCTTCGAATATATTCAAAATGGTATGTTCCTGTTTTCTTTTGTTTCTGGAATTTTGTGAATTTGATTTTATGACCATATTTTTATTAATTGAAAGTGAAAACTTGTTAACAAAGAGCAATTTTTGAAAGTCTTGGGTATAATGATAATCTTGTAGAGAAAACAAACCTCTTGGTGGTTTCTGTAGTTACGGACTAAAATACTTCTAAATTTCAGTTTATGTAGCTAAATAAAATTTTCAAACAATAAATATAACTCAAAGAACTGTACACTGATATGAACTAGATTATTGAAATTTGTTATTATCATTATCCTGATTTTTCATAGTTGAAAGCGTGAGTCAATTGAAGCTAGACCACTATGGAAAACCTGGAAACACTGGACGGCCGTTTCGTCCTATTATGGGACTCCTCAGCAGTGCGCATCCATGAACCCGCTCTCGCGAGTTTCGAACCCAGGACCTACCAGTCTCGAGCCGAAGCCCTTAACCGATAGATCCCTGAGCTGGCATCCAACGGTGTTAATGTCTAACTTCAACTGATCCACGAAGTTGAGCCACCATCCACCATTGTCTTCAGTGAGTTCCTATCTCACAACAGACGTGGTTTTGAACTCCACTGGTCACTGCTTCTCACTAGAGCTCCTAGATATACTTCTCGAAGTCACTAGTGAGCATATGATTATATTAATTATCAGAAGGGGTTTTGTGGAGATTTAGTATTTTTCATAGTTGAAAGCGTGAGTCAATTGAAGCTAGACCACCATGGAATCTCCACAAAACCCCTTCTGATTATCCTGATTGTTATTGTTATTACTATTAATAATAATAATAATAATAATAATAATGAGTTACCGTTCATATGGCCATGAAGTACAGATTGGTTAATAATTTCTTGTCATCTATTTTTAATAATCATGTTCTATATAGTTAATGTTACGCTCTTCTACTGTCTGATATATGCACATATAATTTTTAGATGAGGGAAAAAGTTTGTAGCTTAGGTGGATAGTTTTATTGGGTTTTCGTCCTCTGTGATGAATGGTTTGGTCGTGGAGCTCAAAGTGTTCTTCTGAACAACATAAGCGCAAACTTCAGGTAGAAGTAAAATATTCGAATTTATCCGCAAATCATCCATAGGTTGTTTTATCATCTTCAATCTTGATTGATTATTGTTGACTTTAAACCTGGCATTATCTACATCGTTATTTTGATTATATCTCCCTTTGATCTGATTCTTGATCTTATATCTGTTCATGATTTTTCTGATTGGTCGATAAGTCGATTTCGATGTGTTTGTTGATTTCTGATTGACTTGAATCCCAAGCTTCTAAAAATTCCCTGGTGTTCTTTATATCCCCTATATACAAGTTTTCAACATTTTTTCCAGTCGAGTGTATGTCCACATCTGTCCATATTCATTGATATAAACGAACATATATCATGGCATTTAACCTCTAGTTGATATTCGTGCTGGCGAAGATGAAGGGGTTGTCCTCTTTGTCCGATGTAGTTTTTCTCACAATTTGGACAGCTGATTTTGTAAATAATGTTGGGTATTTCTTCCGATCTTTTAATCCCTCAGTCTGCATATGATTGATTGAAGTGATTTCGCTGGTTTGTGTACTACATCTATTTTAAACGGCTTCAATAATTTCGTAATTTCTAATGTCTGTTATATATGGTAGAATGATCTGTTTGTTGGTTTCAATATTTGATTTCGTTTTTCCTGGTGAATTGGAGTGTGCTTCAGTGTGTTCTCACACTTTTAGATAGGATTTGTACGGAGTTGATTTTGTGAGTTCTTGAGTTGTTACTACTGTAGTTGAGAATTTAATCTGTGTCGGTTGGCTTCTGATTTACTTAAGACTCCAGTTTTTCGGTCTCAGTTCTGGTGACCAGTACATCCAAGAATGATAGTTTATTGTTCGACTCTCTCTCCATTGTGAATTCTCTGTCAACGAAGACGTTGTTGGTCAAATTGTATTTTCCAGCTCGTTCTTTTTAAAGATGAATTGTGTGTCGTCCACATAACGAATTCACATTTTTGGCTTTATCACTGGTAGGATCGAGGCTTCTTGTCCCTGCATCACTGCTTCTGCAATAAGTCCTGATATTGGCAACCCCATTGGTGCTCCATTCATCTATTTGTGGATCGTATTGTTAAATTGAAAGTAGAAAATAGCATTTGTACAAAATCAAGCCAAAAGTGGCTGTGATTGAGGGAGACTGTAATTAATAAACTGGGCATAACTAAAAGATGGTTAATCGAATAATAATAGTCTATAGGTCAAAATAAAGCTTATAATGAGAGGAATGTGAATGTTCATAGTTTAGTTACTTAACAATCATATAATAAAAATATATGTGTAGTATTTGTTCATAAATGGATCCCAACAGTTACTATTCCTTATTCTCATCGGGACATAACACTTACATCACGTGTCTACATCTCCTCTACGAAATAATGTAGGGTTTACATATTGATATGTAATGAGCAGTTTGACGTTCCCAATATGCATTATCTCTTATCTCACGCTTCGATTGTATGTGGGCGTTTGGACATACACATTGACGTATAACTTGAGATATTCTATCATATGGTTGTGAATTGCACAAAAAATACGATACATGTTTCGTTTTTCACATTTCATGGGAAAAATTACAAGGCCATTGTTCCAGTTATAACATGAATATACATTATTGGTGTTAATATGTGTAACTAAAACATGTGATTTTTAGAGGCTTAATTCACTTACAAGACATTCAAATGGGACATATACATTTACAATAATAGTAATATTCGGTAGTGAATTCACTTCTACCCTATTCCATGCGATTTTCATCCGTCTGATGTAGTCCCTGAAACTCACTTTCGCCAGTTTAGTCAACCTCGAGCAAGATCCATGTAATTTTTTATCAGTAAGTGGTTGCTAAGATAGCCTATTAGGTGACGTTTAGTACTGAGTACCATGGTTTTTATAAAGACCTGAAACATTTGTGTTGAGATTCTTCGAGGAGTCATCGGAAGTGTCTTTAGAAGCTAGTAAAAGACCGAAAATGATTCATCAAAACAAGCAGTTAATATAAATTTCTTGCAAAGCTCTAGAAAAACCATCTATTATATATCATATTTTGGTTGAATAATTGCCGATTTTGTTACTAACTTTATTTCAGGAGCTTTGAGAATATCAAGGTCGGTCATAAACCCGTAAATATTATTGCTCTCTGTACATTAACCTACCATGGAAGTAAAGCTCTTTTTCATATTTGTCTCCTATTTTCTTCCGTTTTGTATTCAATTGTTGGGAGGTCCTGGGGAAAGAGTAAGTGGTTAGAAGACATTATCAACCAATTAGTTACCATATTAATACAACATTAAAATGGGGGGAACGGATTGCTTGGATTGTTCCATGTTCCTTGAACCAATCATATCTCAGATGGCGCCTCTTGAATTGTATCACGAATTTCATCCCCCGCTCTAGTCAAATATCAGTCTTAATCCCTCACATTAGTTCATAACTCACTCCATTTCGAACCTAGTAAATGTTTGAAGTTTCTAAGGGTGATTTTAGTGTTGCTCAGAGGTCGTCCATAAATTTTAGTTTCTCCATGCTTATTGGTCCTTGAGCTCCTTTTAACTCGGTGTCTCATTAGAAGACAAAGACAGGTAGCCGATTAGTACTCTATTTTATTCAGTACTGACTCGAAACTTATAAAATAATGTACCTGAAATGCCTAAATACACAGCAACGTAATTGGAAAATTACAATATGCACTTAGCTTAGTCATAAGTGGTAAAGAACCGTAATACTGGGGAAATAAGCAATTAACGATAAATCTGAAATAAGACATATATGACAATGACATGTGGGTCAAACGAAAGCTTAGTAATATCAAAATATAAAGATAAAACAATCTAAGCGTCTGCTAATTTAATAATGAATATATAAATAATCCTTCCTACGATGGCCCCAAAAGTTATACTTCCATACTGTTTGCCATATATCACAGATATGCCAGTTTACCCTCTTAAATCGCTAACTGTTCACTTGTAGGTTGAGCTACTATAAAAACAACGTGAATTCATATTTTTAATGAAAAGAAAACATTTTAGTTTTCTTTTTTAAACACTGGACAATAAACTATACAAGTTAAATTCATTATTTCTTTTTTAAATCCCCTTTTGCGTTTTTTTAGTCGATGTTTCTGTGTTGAATCACATTGAACAAACTGTACAGTCTCAAAATGATGTTAATATTACGAAACAATTTGGACCAAACATATTTTTATCATGTTTACTTATCATTTACATTAGTGCATCAAATTATGGATTTCTACCAGCTATACAATCTTATTCGTGTGCTGCGTATGGCTCTCTTACATATCATTTAGCAGTTACACTGTCAGGATTATGCTCTGCTATAATGACAGTGTTAACTACATTTCTTGTCAATCATTATTCTAGGGAAATAGGTAGTACTGATGAACCAACGTTTGAAAATTTGCAAACTATGAATCGTGAATTAAATGAACAGAATCAAATTTGTTACATACAAAAACCTGACATAATTATGAGTAATACATATACGCGCTCACTTCAAAATAAATGGATCAGTATTTCACTCATCTCCTTGTTACCTGTTGCTTACGTTGTTTATTTGGCTAGTTCAAGTCCCAATCCACCATATTTGGGTGGTTTCGGTTCTGCCAGTGCTGTACGTTACGTCTTAGTTTTATTCTTTTTTTTCTACCGTTTATTTTGATGATTTATTTTCAAATTATAAGGCTTCCCAGTCCTAGTCAATAAAAATGTGTTAGTACTTTATCAACATCTAGTGTAATCATAACCTGACGAAATACGAACCGGTTATATGTAGATTTGATTTTTCTTCCCACTGATGAGAAATGGATAACCGTAACAACCAATGTTTATGTATGGAGTTTTTGTGAAGATTTGAATGAGGAGTTAGAAATTAAACACCTAGATTATAAAAAATCTCGTTCCAACTATATCAGTTTAGGCAACCGGGTAGCAGCATTAACCCCTCACACGTAGAGTGTGACTTCTACTCAAATACCTGGTGAGTGGGTTAATTTACTTTATTTGTAGAAAAGGTTAAAAATCTAATCATATTTATTCACATCTCCGTGATTAAATTCAAATAATTTTGACTGTTTTGCTTGATGATAAATAGGATCACAAAGATAAATTTGTACCAAATAATTAGCCAGTCATCTTCATATATTGAATCTTTTTGATGGAGTTTCGTCCTCTAAGCTGAATAGTCTGGTTGTGGAGCTTTCGTTGTCCTTCTGAACAACATAATCAGCGCAAAATTTAGGTAGAAGTGAAGTATTAAGTCTTTTTTATGTGAAGAAATGTTATATAAGAAACTCATCACTGGTCCGAACTGCTCCGTTTCAATCACTTAGATTTCTACTAATATAATTTTATTGTTGGTGTTGGACTATGAACTTTTCCAATTTATCTAAATGGCCTTTTTGACTGTAAGACAAAAGTCGTTTTTCGAAATGTCAAGAATATAGAAGAAAGCTTTATTGTGTGATGATAGAACCTGTTGAATAATCACTATCGAATTTAGGCGATAAGTGATGGTGACAGTACGATTAATGAAGGTTTGTACATGCATTAATTAAGGGAATTAAATGTATGTCACGTCATCTTGGTATAGTAGTTCAAATAAGAAGAATTGAATTTCAGGGTGTTCGGATAAGAACGTTATATTAACCTACAGAAACTATAAGTTGTACAGAGAACTGTTGGTTTTGTTGGTAGGATTCATGAGATTCCCAAACTCTATTTTTGAGATTAGGGTTAAAATGATTAGGAACTCGTTAGTATCAGTGAGATTTTATTAATACCTGATCTACTCGTAAATTCTGAGTATATATATTATTAGTTTGTTTGTTTTTCTAGTTTATTATTACTATCGGTAATATCATTTTAACCCGTTTGCTTTACATAGTAATTTATTTATGCTGTTTAAAATGGGTCCATTTGGATCAATGCTTGATTGCCCGACTTTCTGCAATATTACTGCTTAGAGTATCTGTTCCACAATAAAGCCAATATGAATGTAGTTAGGAATGCTTGGCGATATGGGACATCACTTGGTCGTGAACACTAAGCTATCAAAATAACTAAGTGATTGTTCCTGTCCTTTGATCAAACGTGCAAAATACTGTAATACACATATGATTTTTACACTAGATTATTTATTGCTTTCTAAATCCTATAGATCCTGGCTTGGATTGCGATACGCTGTTTATTTGCCAGTTTGCGCACATGGATATGGATGAGTTTGTCTAGCCATTCCAATAAACCGACGCGAATCAGATTAGCTGGATTATCTACACAATTCGGAGCAGCACTCGGCGCAATTTTAGGCTTCATATTAGTTGTTTATTTTCAACTATTTAAAAGTAAACTACCTTGTATTCAAGTGTAATTTAAGTGAAACTCATGTGATAATGTCTTTCATACTTTAACTTATTTATGTATAGATCATATTTCGGAAATGGGAAAAATACATTATTGTTGATTATTTAGCTAGTATTTTTTAAAACTAATTCCTGTGTATTTAATAATGCTAATTTATTGTAGGTATCCTACAGTATTTACGTAATTATATACTGCTTATTTGTACTTATGTAGTGTAACATGAATTATAAAGAAATGCTTATCTGTGACCTGTTACTTTTCAGGGCTTCACTTATATATTGCTTGTTCTTGCAACTACAAAACAGTAAATTTATTGGTCAACATGTTAGCTGTTGAATTGTTTGAAAGTCATTCTAAAAATTAGCTACAGGTTTTGTACGAAAATCAGGCAATGATTTGAAGATAAATTTTAGAAGTGAAAGTTGGTAGCAGCAAGCGAACAATTTTTCAGTAAGCATAGTACGTAAAAATGAGCTACTTTTGATAATATCTATTCACAAATTGAATGAGGAATTGACAAAATAACAATGTTGTAGGCAAAGATCGATGATGGTTAGCATTGGAATCCAGGACGCGCGTTCTTTTCTATTCGGGACTTGTCAATTGGATATACCTGCATCCCACAGTTGATGATTGTTCTGAGACTCAAACACTGTACCGTTCGCTTCAAACGCCATCGCGTTATCCACTTTGCTACTGGGCCCTGACAACAACTAGCTTGTGCGATGGGGTGCATTATCAATTCATTATGTATTCGCACAAGATGCACATATGCCAATAAGAGGCTGATCAATTACAGTCCTTAACATCCATGGGAAGATTCAAACAAACAATGAAAAAATGAATTGAAACAATGTTGTATTTATATCCACGAACAATTGCAAATGAAGACAACTAGTTTAGCAGCAATAGGCCTCTACATACACAAAGGAAAAAGCAAGATTCTCAAATACAACACGGAGAACACCAACCCAATCACACTTGATGGAGAAACTCCGAAAGAGATGGAAACTTTCACGTACCTGAGGAGCGTCATCGATGAACAAGCAGGATCCGATGCAGACGTATAGGCACGGGTTGACAAAGCAAAGTCAGCACTTCTACGATTGAGGAACAGGTGAAACTCAAAACAACTGTCAACTAATTTCAAAGTCACAATTTACAATACGAACGTCAAGACAGTCAGTTTTACTGTACGGAGGTGAAACGTGGAGAACTACTACAACCATCATCAAGAAAGTACACGTATTTATAAACAGTTGTCCACGCAAAACACTCAACATTCACTGGCCGGATACCATCAGCAACAGCGTTTTATGGGAGAGTACAAACCAGATTCCAGCTGAGGAGGAAATTAGGGAAAGACGTTGGAAGTGGATAGGACATAAATTACGGAAATTGAACTGCATGAGGAGGCAAGCCCTAACTTGGAATCCGGAAGGGAGGCGGAAAAGAGGAAGGCCAAAGAACACATTACGCCGGGAAATAGAAGCAGATATAAAAAGGATGAATAACAACTGGGAAGAATTTCCCAGGGCAGAGTTGGATGGAAGATGCTGGTTGGCGGCCTATGCTCCTCTACGAGGAGTAACGCGTAAGTGTGTTCCTGTCCAATAGAAACGATTCTCAAGGTTAGATTGTTGAATATCTGGTAGTTTCACTATGTTTGTGGCAAATTCATAATACTACTATAGTATGGCACGTTGTTTAGCAATGGAATTATTCAACGACTTATGTTTTTAATGAACTTCGAAATTCGCCACTGTTCTTACTTCCGGGTCGTCAACTGGATCCATCTTGGGTTCAAACTGGAACTCTTATCAAACACCACTTATTTTATGTAATACGCATAAATTCCGGTACAGTTGGGTATCAAAAATAAAAAGATTATATTCTGAAATGAAACCAAACGAATAAAAATAAAATAAATAACAATATTCTCTTTTGAAGCTTCTCCTCAGTCACAAAAGGCCTAAAGTTACAAAGAGTAATATGATGAGGAGCAGTTTTGATGCATATTAATTAATAAACTAGATATAGATGTTTGAAGTGGATCTGTAAATCATGAGAAGCGTAAGAAATTGAGAGAAATATATCAGATAATGTTAGGATCGTTGCGTAATTTGGGAAGAATGGGTAACTTTGCACACATTTGTTCAACAAATTAAAAGCAACCTTGATGTCAACATTTGATGGTCTCCAGGACGTATGGCAGTGCTCGAACATTTGGTGGATAGTGACGCTTTTACTCCAGGACCTCTAGTAATTTTGTATGGTTCGACGAAGCCTTGAGAACATATTTCGTTGTGTTAGTTGCTTTATGAACCATCCATTTTTACCTACCTAAACGACCAAAGTCCTCACGAACACTTCAGTCTTCTAAATATGTTTTGCATTGTTAGTTTTTAAAAACGTGGGGTTTATTTATTGAGATACTAGCATTCACTATATGTTTTTAATTTTCTCATAGAACATATCAACCTAAATGAAGCATAGTTAAAGGCGTATCTGAAGTTAAGTTTACTTGGAGAAAGTAATATAGCATATAAAATTAGAAGTGACTGTTTTACCTTTATTTTCTGATAATCTGTAGACGTTTCTATGGTGGCTTTTCCAACTACATATAAGGAGCTTAAGTTAACAGATTATAAGCGACAGAGTTCAGGGATCTGTAGTGCAACGGGTTGCGCAGTTAAGGTGAACATACGGGACACCCTTGATTTTTCCGTGCTAATTGACGGACTGTACCTTCAGACTGATGCGATCCAAAAGTAGCTTCACTTTCTACAGATGAATATTTCTTCTAGTATCCATTACATATTTCCAAAGGTCAGTCAGCTACAACGTAGTACAAGGCACATATATGCATCGATCCAAGTTGTCATACTTCATTAAAACAACAAGATGAAAACCAAATCCATGGAAGCAATTATTTCAGTGGTAGTAATTTATAAAAAAAGATTGCATATAAGAATGTGATACAGGAAGAAAGAATTAGTTCGTAGAAGGAAAGGTATAAAGTAATCTTAATCTCAAAGTCTAAAAGAAGACAAAGAGTGTTTACACCTACGCCACTGCGATCGATTCTGAGCTATGTCACACTGAGTCTCCAACCATTCGTTACGATAGTCGCACGGACCCCAACCAAGTAGTCTGCATCTACCATCATGACTCAGACTAGAAGTTAGTGACGTTGTGGACTGATGCCACGTTTTGGTTTGACCGCCCCTAACTCTCTTCCAACCATCCCCAATACTAGTCAGTATTCCTCATCGTGGTAATCCATGGTTCAGACATACATAACACGTGGCCCAAACATCTCGGTCGGTGAAGATTCACAAGTTCATTAACTGATTTACCATTATTCCCCAATACCCTGAGTCTAACCTTACTAATACTTACCCAGTGATCCCAGCAGATACGAGTAATATTTCTAAGACATCCGTGATCAAATACTAGAGACTTACGAGTATCATCTAATTTTAATGGTCACGTTTCGCAGCCGTCAAGTAAGACAGAACATGTTGCACAGGTAGGAGTAACAAGTGTTTAAGTACGCAGCAGTTTATGGTATACTGATGAACCAGCTTTTGGCACCTAAGCGCTTTACTTCACAACGACAAATAGATTAACGATCGCTTCACTAAACGTATGAAAATTACAAACCCATCAGTATCTCCGTATAAAAGAATGATATAAATAAGTAGAATGGGTTTATTCAACATTACAAGTTTTAGAACATTTATTGACTTAAGCTCAAATATTAACAAAGCTGTCATTCTTAATCCATAAAATCGTACTGACGACATGACGGAATCATGCAGTGATAGAGAGCTTTATAGTTTCAGCCATTTTTGCAAGCAATGTTGGAAAATATGTTCGGTTTCGTAGGTTCCTTTGTTTGCCTCTTAGTGTCACTTCGATACTCCATGTTTCATAATGACGAAATCATTTTTTTATGTAACGCATTGAATGCTCTCACCATATTTTGCTACAGTTCTCATGTAGTGTGTACTGTTATGAGGACGTATTACAATTTGTTATTGATTTTTATGTCCGGCTTTTATAACGTGAATTACCCACCAATCAAAATACGACTTTTCTAATCTTAAGACTGTGTCAATCAATGACGTTCAACTGGTATGAGCAGTCTAACGTCCTTATTGGTCCCTTCTCCGTCTAGCCCTTCCAATTGAGTCCAGAACACCAATTACAGCTTCTGCTAAGCGAATCATTTATTTCAAGCATACTCGGTTTATATACCAGACAGACAGGCCGCATCATATCATAAAATAGAAAGTAATATTTGCACAAGATCAAGCCAGATGTGGCTGTGAACGTGGGATACAGTAATCAATAAACTGAACATCATTTGGGGACAGTAAATCGTACAGTAATAATTCATAGATCAAAATGAAGCTTATAATAAGATGAATATAGATATACACAAACTAGTTACTTAATAGTTAAACTATAAGAATATATATAGAATAATAGTCCATTGACAGGTCCCGGAGGTTACCCATATTTATTTCCTCACTAGGATATAACATGTACTTTCTAGCTTTGTAACATGTTCTTTGTCCATTTCATTTGAAGTAGTTTTTGTATATATTAAAAACCAATGTAAATTTGTATTTGAGACTAATGTTGCTGTTGGCTGGGATATTTAGCTTTTCGTAATTAATCATAGTTTTCTCAAGATATAATTGTAATTAATGAGATCCCTGCGGATGGTGATTGTTGGTACTACAGCACACAGCTGCTCATCATTCAACCTTCTGCAACATAAATCACACGCATGGTTGTACACTGTCTTGGGTAAAGTATTAGTATAATTGTTGAGATCGTAACCCATCGAAAACCTTGCTTTACGGCCAGTAAACTTTGATCTAGAAGGTTCTCAACATAACGCCCTATTACCTTTTTACTACTTAACCATGGCCCTCTGATTTCGTCTTGTAAAAAACCAACACGTACACCACAAACTGATAATGGGTTTTTCTTATCCAATTTACTTTATCACGCCATATAACGCTACCAAGTGATCTAGAAATGTTAGATAACAAGTATTTTAATGACAAACTTCAGCAAAATATCAAAGATTACTCACACTTGATCCCAGGTTTTTAGATGCCTGGGTCTCAGAATCCTTTCGAATATATCCCTAAAGTGGACAATCAGACATTTAAAATCAGTTTCGCTTGTTGATGGTGACGGATCATCTGATATAATATAGAATACATCATACCAGACAATTTCTCATTTTTTTAAACTCACAAGCAACACGCTCCAGAAGAACACTTAGGAGCGAATATGCAGACAGTTAGGAAATTTCAGCCAATGGCAACATTGATCTCAGATACAAATTTACATTGATTTATAATATATACAAAAAACTACTTCAAATAAAATGGATTGGCGTTTTATAGCAGAGAACATGTTAACAAGCTAGAAAGTACACACTGACATGAAAACGGTAGCAAAATGTAGTGAGAAACATTTAACGCGTCACATAAAATAACGAAATTTCGCTATGATGAGAAAACGATTATCGCAACGACACTAAAAAGCAGATAAAATTAAACATGATCTTTAGCATGGCCTTAATTTTTTGAGCCACTAGTGTCAACTGGTGTGCTATTTTATTTGTTGGTTAAAAGATGTAAACTTTGTTTATGGTACTGATCAACAATGAACGATTAGTTTTTGTTAGTTCATAATGTAGAAAAAAATTGGCTGGTGAAAGTCCTTTGGTTTTCATAAAAAATATAAACAGGGAATGAAAGCAGCATAATATCATTAAGTATACATTTATGATGTGATTATTGAGCCCATTAGACTAGGAAACCACAATACTCTTTCACCACAAGGATCTAAATCATCAACCCATGCAATACCTTCTTGTATTAAATGACGAAATGCAGTGTCTGTACGATCTTTAGTCCAATCAAATCTGAATGAAGATAAAAAAAATCAAGAAAAAAAAAGTATTAAAATGGTTATTTACTCAACGTTGTACACTTGGACAAACTGAACAATAATTAACGGTATCATAAAAACGTATGGTAATTCTCAGTTTTCGCATCATACTAATTAAGTGCTGATACATAAAAAAAGTGATTTAATTTCAAAAATAGTAACAAATCACTTGGAAACTCAATTTATCATAGTCGAATACATCTTAATTTAAGTTCTTTTCCAGAAAGAAAACTAGCCAAAACAAAAATGGATATCTTTAAAGTAAATCACTTTCTCCGACAACTGAATAATAACAATAAGATTATTGACCGAAGTGAAAAACTAATTGAAGATAAAATCCTGTCACTGGGCACCAACCCGATGTTTCTAATAATTAAGGGTTCTTTGTGGGACCTGGGGATGTGGGTATTCCCTGATGAGGAGTCCCATTGCAGGATGAAACAGCTGTACAGTCCAACTTGAGATTAAACTGTAACGAACAGAACCTATGAATTAAAGCGATCCCCGCAAAATCCTTGTAATCAAATCGACAATTCACTGTTACTTATAGTTGTGAAAGCATAGCAGTTCGAGATAAACACTGATCATAACTAGCGTAAAGCAGTAAGTTTGTTGAATTACTTATTTGAACGTTTTACAATCGGCCTATGATCATTAAAATAGATGGTAATATATTATACAGAAGGAAGCAAACAAATCTGCTACTTAAAAATACAACAATAAGAAAATATGCTATAAAATAATAAGGATAGATCTAATTATTTACACAAGATGGATTAAATTTTGAGGAGTGTAACAGGATGGACGATATTTTACTTGCTGAAAAACAGATTGATCGTCAATTTCATTTAGACATGAATTTAAGAATCAAAAATGTTTTGCAACAATATAAATTAAAGTTGTAATTTATGGGAGATTCATTTCAGATGCATTTCAATAAAACAATAACAATCACTTCGTAACCACATATACATTGTTTTTATATCATTTAATGAATGACACTTATTAGATTTACAAAGTGATCACATAACTGAATTACCGAGAGAAAAGTGAAGAAGTAGCATCATCATTTCAAAAGCTTTACTCCTATTCAAGGTAAGCTAATTGTTTACATTACATGCTAATGTTTAACTTCATGGATATTTCTTCTGTAGATACTAAGAGGTTTTTCCTTGATATTATATAAATATAATGTAACGAGAGGGACGAATGTTATCAAGTGAATAAAACACATCAAAATGGACGTGATAAACCATCAACAGAAATTGCCGGAACGAAAAATTAGTAACTAGATATGCTGAAACGACAAAACAAGTTAAAAAAAAAGGTGGACAGAAATAAAAAGTGTCAAATCTTCCGAAATTTGCAGAAATGTGGGTACCTTGTTTTTCGTCGCATAACATATCATGGTTGTGAAATGGTGACAGTGATCTTTTGTCAGAAATTTGTCGAGTTGGATTCATCTGATCGCAATCTTTTCAGTTTGCGGTTAGTTGGCTATTTTGATGATTTTCTGTACGTCGATTTGTTGGCATATATAAGTTGCTAATTATTATGCGGAGTTGTCGTACAACCGATTTGAAACTAGTGACGTAAAAATGGACTTATCTTAATCTTGAAAATAATTTCCTAGTCTCAGTGGGAATTCATCTCCTGTGGTCAATCAGAAATAATTCGCTGAGAAATCTTTATCTATTGATGATAATTTTGGACGGTGATTTTGTTACATCTCAAATAAAATCAAGCTAAAAATATGTACTTTTGAATTCATATTTAATTGTTTAATGGTATCTTGTGCCCATCCTGAGATCTGAAGTTGATGGAGTTCGATATCATACTCAATACTTCCGGATTTCAATGGTTTCCTGGTTGATATCAGTTCTTGATTAAAATGAACGAGAGACAATTGGACAAATTTCTGCAAAATACTGAAACAAAGTACAACTTATGACTAAAAATAAACAAAATCCCTGGTGGATAATGGAGCCCAAAGTAGATCCAGAATTATGACCAACTATATAAACTTATGCATCAATCGTTAGATCTGTAACTAAAAATATTACCAATTCCATTTTTTTCAGTTGAACCTAACTGAACAAGTTTCCCGGATTGATTAGGTCAATTGTGTCCAAATAAAAAGTACGGAGATAAATTACTAAAAATGGAAGCTGAAATAATATGTTTCTTATCATAAATAACACACTAACTTATCTATTACAGCTGATGCTGTTACATGACTATCAGAACTTTCTGCGAGCCCCAACACCAAAGTTTGATCCATATTCATTTCACCTGGAACCGACTGGACCAACAACCGACCACCAGATAGACTAATAAGACTGAACCCTGTTCCTAGACAACGCAGTTTTTTGATAGACCTTTTTACGTCATCAGCACTAACTTCAGACTCATATCGTGTCCTGTTTTTGTTTAACAGAGACACCAATTCATGCAGAGGTATAATGCCTCCAGTGTGTTTTTGGTTAGCCATGCATACCTATGGATAAAATTGTAAAGGAAATTAAGCTTAAGAACAATAGAAACATAAAAAAAACATGTAAAAAGATTTTGTACAAAGAAAAGTGCAATGAATACTATATGATAGTCTGCACCGTGATGAATAATTACAGATATTGACGAAAAATAACACCAAGATTACACAACCGAACTATTTATTGGCACAAACAGGCACCAAATATATGTGCGCCACACAAATCACTCGATTCGCGTGAGGGCTGAAATACTGCCTGGGTGCCCAATCGAATTTTAAAACAAATATTTTTCGAAGACTTCTTTGTACCTACAGAAAAATACACGACAGCATAGCACAGCCTACAACATATAGATAGCAAAACCCTGAGTCCGGACCAACGGTGCACATGGGCTCCAAGATCCTGAGGGAACAAATCGCATATGAATCTACTGTAACTCTTAAAGTTGCTCCATTGTTTTGTGGATTGGACCTCTAGGTTAAATAGTCGGAGAGTGACTACCTAGGAAAACCACCCGCTTCGGTTTGGGCACCCGGGCAGTATCACAGTTCGCAAACAAACTAAATGGTAAGTACAGGTAGGGAAACTATTCACGCTTTAATTCTCGTTCTCGCAAATCATACTCAAAATTACTTGTTAATACTTGTTTTTATTTTGCATTACGTCACTTGTCTATATCCTTTATTGATTTTGTGTATCTCTTTGTTCTTCAATCCATACAGAAGTTGGCATATGGTGGTGACCATGTCCTATCTAAACGATCTTAAGTCACTGACTGGTCGAAAGTTGAGTGATACCACTGAATATTAATTCTCAACTAGTCTTTCTGAAACTACGTATGCCATTCAAACTAACCTCATTCATCTTTCACACTCTAAAGCAGATTGGACAGCAAATAGAGTTTTCTGTCTTTAGAAAGTCTCAACATCGATGTCTCCTGTCCATCCGAGACCCATATTCAAGACCCTAGTAAAGTATAACAAATTCGCTCTCCATCTGTCTCTTCGAAAAGCTTGTTTCACGTGCGTTTATCTGGGGACCCTGTGGCATTTCTGTCTGGTTTTGCCGAGTTTGGTGTCACACTAAGCACTAGAGCAGAGCCAGTCAGCCAGCAAGTTGGACCAGGCATATATATGCATCGATCCAAGTTGTCATACTTCATTAAAACAACAAGATGAAAACCAAATCCATGGAAGCAATTATTTCAGTGGTAGTAATTTATAAAAAAAGATTGCATATAAGAATGTGATACAGGAAGAAAGAATTAGTTCGTAGAAGGAAAGGTATAAAGTAATCTTAATCTCAAAGTCTAAAAGAAGACAAAGAGTGTTTACACCTACGCCACTGCGATCGATTCTGAGCTATGTCACACTGAGTCTCCAACCATTCGTTACGATAGTCGCACGGACCCCAACCAAGTAGTCTGCATCTACCATCATGACTCAGACTAGAAGTTAGTGACGTTGTGGACTGATGCCACGTTTTGGTTTGACCGCCCCTAACTCTCTTCCAACCATCCCCAATACTAGTCAGTATTCCTCATCGTGGTAATCCATGGTTCAGACATACATAACACGTGGCCCAAACATCTCGGTCGGTGAAGATTCACAAGTTCATTAACTGATTTACCATTATTCCCCAATACCCTGAGTCTAACCTTACTAATACTTACCCAGTGATCCCAGCAGATACGAGTAATATTTCTAAGACATCCGTGATCAAATACTAGAGACTTACGAGTATCATCTAATTTTAATGGTCACGTTACGTAGCCGTCAAGTAGAACAGAACGAAGTGTCGCACAGTATACTCGTCCCTTAATTGATAAACGGATATATCGTCCCCGTCATAGGTGACGTAAGTTGGAAAAAAGCCAAGTGAGTTTTTGAATCCGTCTGGGAATCAAAGAGTGATCCTACACCCTGGAATGAGCCGATAGTTGTCTCTATATTTAAAAACGGTTCACGTCACTTATGAATCCGCTATCGGGGGCTAAGTCTACTGCCGATTGCGTACAAATTATTGGCTTCCGTCATACTTCCCAGATTGGTCCAAACCCAGGAAGACTGGCTCATGAAGAGCAGGTTGGTTTTAGTTATGATTGAGGATGCGTTGATCATATATTCAACCTCCGCAATACTTATTGCAGGTCATTAATCATTTTATTGCCCTACTAACAAGGCCGGCTTCGATCCTTTGGACAGTACACTTCTGTGAGACTGTTTACTGAAGTGTGTGCCTGAGAAGTTTACTAACATCTTGGAAGCCCTATATACAAACAACCCAGGCAGTGTAATGGAATACAATCAGCTCTCTCAATTGTTTCATTGAAGCAGTGGGGCTAGACAGGGTTGCCTAATCTCACCATTTCACTTCAACTTTGCTCTAGATGACGTTCTGGAGACACTTCTGATGGATGTAGGTAATGTTGGTGTGGATCTGTTGCCTGGAGAAATACTTTTCGACCTTGAGTATGTGAATGATATTGTCCTATTATGCGATGATACTTAAGCCATAGAATCCGTACCTAGTCAGTTGGCAGTCAGTGTCCGTAGGTATGGCACGTGTTTTGAACCTTCGAAGAGAAAAGTACTTTTACAAGACTGGCAGGACCTTGAACCTGAACTCATCCTGGTTAGTGAGCAGATAGTTCTCGAGAACTTTGTGCATCTGGGTAGCTGCGTAAGTGCTGATGGTAGGGTGAGTAATGAGACTTGTTCACGTATAGTGAAAGCCAGAGCGACTTACATCAATCTGGGTCATCTTTGGAGCCTTCGTGATATTAGTCTGTCTGTGAAAGTTGGACCTACAATGCATCGGTGAGAGCAGTTTTGTTCTATGCCTGTGATACCCGATCTGTCCGAGTCCAGGATGTTAGACGACTCTCTGTGTTTGATTATCGTTGTCGCTGAAGGATTTCTGACATCCAGTGACAACACCATATCAATAATGAGGAGAGTTCAGCAACGTGTGTTAGGGCCCAGTGACAACTATTCATTCGGTGTCGCCATTTTGCACACCAGTTTTGATGGCTTGAATATGTACTACAAGTGTTGGCCCAGCGAATTCGAAATCGTGCATTATTTTCTGACGTTGAGATTGGTTACAGAAAGTGAAGTGGTCAGTGTATGACATGATGTCGTGGTACGGACAAAAGCTCTACAGGACTGATTTCTATTGGACCTTCATAACTCGCTGGTTGAGATCACAGAGATGGTGCAAAACACTGTCTTGAGACGTTATCAGAAATCAGTGTGATTTTGCTGTAACCTTTCACTTTCTTCATATAAGTGAAAGGAACTTCTATGGCTGAAAGAATCCTTTCTGCTCGTATTTTTCTGAACTGAACTGCTTCGTCCATTATCATTATTATTTCACTCTCACAAACTAATTTCTTTTTGTTGTTGTTCTTTTTTATCATACTCTCTTTCCTTTCTTTATCTCTTTACAAACCCGTTTTTATGGTGTGGGGCATATATATTTTGGTGCCCCCTTGCACCAATGTTTGTGTTCAAATAAAAAAATAGACGATAAACTCTCCACTTTTGTAGCAACAAATACGAACTGTTAACTGTATAATGTATCCCTCATATCTATGGACATGAAGATCTATTGTGGATGTACGTGAGACATCGAAAATGATAAAATTTTGAATCTGAGAAACCATAAGAATAATGATAAATTGTTCGATGCTTGGAACTTAGGCAAACTGATGACTCATATGAATAGTAACATCAGTCCATAGTACTAGAAGACGAAGAAACTATTTTATACATAACTACACCCAATCTATTGGAACAAATTCATCGATCCATGGTGGGATCTTAAAGGCTCAATTTTCCCTTGAATTATGGTAATAATGAAGACACTATTTTAGTAAGAAAATGTAATCTCGATATTGTCAAATCAGAAATAAAACAAAATCGGATATTAGGTGGTAGAGAATATTTTGATTATTATTAATTTTAAGGTCGGTAATTAGGTGAAAACTTTAATAATTTATTAACTCACCTCAATAATTTTCACACCTAGATGGTAGTAAAATTCTCCCAGACCTAATGTTTCTGACCAACACCCACGACTGTAGGCTATAGGGTCAACACCAATACTACTACACATTGCTTGAAATTGTGAACGTAACTGTGGGTCCTCTTTAATCTTGTTCCCGTGTTTGCTAGCAAATAATTCAAGCGACTGACGAACTTGCTCAAACTGTCGTAATAGTGTTGTTATCTGATTTCCTGCTAACTCATCACTTTTTTCTTTGTACTTCGACTGAGCAAGCGATTTGCTTTTAATTGATGCAATCCCAGCCTTTCTATACATTATAGAATCCGTCCACAGAGACAATAACACGTATTTCGACAGAACAGACGAGCAAAATAATTGAACTAACTAGATATCATTGTTACCATCATAAATCGTGACAGACACTGAATATATATGGGAAAATGAAAATTTAGGTACTGTAGTAAAGAATTAAAACAGCAATTACGTACTGTGGCAATTTCTTTTAACAAATAATGCACAAACCAGTTTAAAAAAACACCGCCAACAATAACAGAAAAATATGTGATTAGCAGGCAGAGCTATTTTTGTTAACGGTTAGTCGAGGTGACATTTATTACTGTAGTACCCTTTATTTCTCATTTTACTCTGAATTAAATACTTAGACCCAAATTTATTTGTTTCATTAATTTGAGAGATCACTACTCTATTGTAAACTAAATAACCGACGGTATGTTTCGTTGTCAAAGCATTAAATAAGGCCAAGCTACTATTTGATGCATTTTCTGATTTGTCTACTCAAGGTAAAAAAGTATTCCCAGTAAATTCTACTTGATTTTATTTTTCGAACAATAACATACTACACTCAGAAGATAAGTATGCGCATATATTACACACTAACAACTTTGAAACAGACATTCAAACTGTCTTATTCTTCGATGATATGTGCATCTTATGAAACCAATTGTTCATATATTCAGTATCCTCAGTTCTAAGGAACAAAACATAGAGTGCAATAGCATTTCTATTTCATAATCAACACTCTTTAAGACTGCAAGAAACAGAACACATTTCGCTATGTTCGTTTTATCTCCACACTGTTGACATGGTTATTACCTAAATGTATCAAATGTACAAGTAACATGAGAAAGTATGTAGTCACGTTAACAAGGAGACTGTACCGGACTTTATAAAAGGCCACCCATCTCTTGGAAAAGGTACAGAGTCGCTATTCGAGGAATTCCGGGCGTCTGGATTTTTTTGCGAAGACCGTCACAAGATTTCCCACTTTTTAGCACGAATTCAACTTATATTGAAAGGAAAACTAAGTATGATGCACGAGATACCGAGAAATAAATTTGGACTCAATTTATCCTCTTTTTATTCCATCTAGGTCAAGAAAACTTAAAGAACACAGGTGGTAAATTGAGAACAAAAAACTCCCTGTTACGTGCAAGTTGTGCCATTGACCAATTAAATCTGTTAGGAGTGGTATTTGAGCGTTCAATCCAATTATTTAGGGAACTAGATACGCATAGAGGTATAATGGAAAACTGAGAATCAGGGTATCTTGCATACTCTTTTCAAAGTATAAACTTGGGTCTGAATGGTCCATTTACGCAAGCTATATACATGAAATAGGAATACTGAAATAACTTTTCCGATTAGTCACATCAAATGGTACTAGTATCGTGTACATTTGGGTAAAGCTGGACGATACCATCGCGCCAGAGCTTATGGCGAACTGTCATCTGATTTTACAACCTCAAGTGGTGTCCGACAAGGCTGTCCACTATCCCCATTTTTGTTTAACTTCATTATAGACCTACTGCTAGAAATACCTTTCACGTGGACTGAATTTTCAGGAATTGATCTCCTACCAGGAGGTCCACTTATTGACCTAGAATACACAGATGACATAATCCTGATCGGTGAAGACTCTGATAAAATGCCGGGTGTTTTGGTAGAACTGAGCAACAATGCCAGGATGTTTGGAATGCGTTTCTCCCCATCCAAATGTAAATTGTTACTCCAGAACTGGCCTGCGTTAACACCTGAACTAAAGATAGGGAGTGAACCAGTCGAATACGTAGACAACTTCACTTATCTTGGAAGTCTGATCAGCCCTAATAGGTTGGTGTCTGACAAAATCTTCGCACAGATTGAAAAAGCTCGTTTGGCTTTTGCCAACTTACGAAACGTGTCCATTAAAATTAGATGATACTCGTAAGTCTCTAGTATTTGATCACGGATGTCTTAGAAATATTACTCGTATCTGCTGGGATCACTGGGTAAGTATTAGTAAGGTTAGACTCAGGGTATTGGGGAATAATGGTAAATCAGTTAATGAACTTGTGAATCTTCACCGACCGAGATGTTTGGGCCACGTGTTATGTATGTCTGAACCATGGATTACCACGATGAGGAATACTGACTAGTATTGGGGATGGTTGGAAGAGAGTTAGGGGCGGTCAAACCAAAACGTGGCATCAGTCCACAACGTCACTAACTTCTAGTCTGAGTCATGATGGTAGATGCAGACTACTTGGTTGGGGTCCGTGCGACTATCGTAACGAATGGTTGGAGACTCAGTGTGATATAGCTCAGAATCGATCGCAGTGGCGTAGGTGTAAACACTCTTTGTCTTCCCTTAAACCATGAGACTAAAATTGCTTCATATCTATCTTTCCTCCTGTACTATATCCTTATATACAATCTTTATTTTATATATTACCACCACTAAATTAACTATTTCTATGAATTCGGTGTTCCTCTTGTTGTGCTACCGAGGTATACCTCTGTGTATCCGAGATGTTGATCGGATTCTAAACCATTTTCGAGTTATTCCAGACTTACCAACCAGCATCAGAAGTCTCCTGAGGACGTGCACAAGTGAACAACCAAAGTTCATCAGCAGTGGGGTTTACTACCATCTCGGATTGAAGACCAATCTGCTATGTTGAACTTTGGTTGTGTAATTGTGATTGACACTTTAGAATTGTATATTAATATAGATGTGCTTTCTATCTCAAAGAGCTCCAGTCAACATTTGTGGCCTGTATTAGGGCGGATCGTTGCTCCTAGATTTAGTGATATGTTCATGATAGGGATCTATGGAGGGAATACTAAGCCGGCAGAATTCAACGAGATCTCTGTGAACACTATTTCTGAAATAAAAAGAAATGACTGACATTGCTCTTCCTAGTATTAAGTTCAATAAATACGTAGCTATTAAGTTATCTGCTGTAATATGTGATGCACCTGCTCGTTTGGATGTTAGATACACGGTTAAGCACAACGGAAAGGCAGGTTGAGACAGGTGTGTTGTAGTTGGTAGACGGCTTGATGGGAAGATGACTTTCCCAAATGATGAATATACGTTAAGCAAACTACAGTAACAGTAATTTTTTTCTTATTACAGATGGCCATGTTGACGCGTTTAGTGAATGATGATCCTAAAACGTCAATTCGATATATTTCGTCGTACATTATGACACCTGAAATTGCCAGTAATTTCACGCTAATTGGCACTTCATCAAAACAAGCACTTCATAAGTGCAGGTTTTAAGGCTGCCTACGAAGTAAGATATATAAGGTTTTCAAACTTCAGGTGTAATCGATTCCTGTCATCATCTGTCAACAAAAAAGACCTGACGAAACTGTATGATATCGCTACGCAAGGTTATTTTCACATGAGAGACAAGGTACAAAAGCGTTATCGAGGGAAAAAAGAACATGTACGTACGACTTTAAAGTGATTACTACTATCGACTTATCTATAGGTAGTCTTCAGTGTTAACGAACATAACCGTAAGTTCAGCTTCAAGTAGCTAGTTGTGCAAAAACAAGTTATTCAGATATAGTAATGTATTTTTTCTAATTTTAGAATTCACAAGATTTTTTTCATTCTCAGTTGTCGAACAGGCGTTATGAAAAGAAATAATCCGTGGGATGCTTTTCCTGACAAACTTCGTTTTCAATAAATATTTTTTTAATGTGCTTACTTTTTTCTACTTGAGGAAGCCTGTTTGATTTTAATTGCATTTGCAATTAAGCACATGTACCTTATTTATAAAACACCTGTTCTTTTCTTGTAGCTCTTTACAGATGACACGGACACCTGACAATTGCAATTAAATTATAACGACTGATCTTCTAGCATCTGTCAACTACTCAAACGTTGTACAACAATACGCTTTTTGTTTTCAATAAACATTTTTGAACAAAGACCATATTTTACGTACATTACACTTTTCGTGTGTTATGTTGTGGGGATGAAGGCGAACACAGATGTTTGGGGTAATGACAAAGGCGTTTTAAGAGTGGGTGCAAAATTACATCGGTGTATATATAGGCGAAAAATAGACCATTCGGCGTATATTTAGGGGAAAAGTAGACAATTCAGCGGATACTTAAGCGGAAAACAGACAATTTAGCGACATTTGGTCCACCAGGGTGCTTGGTACCTGAGTGGTTGCGCCACAGGATTGGGCTGAGCTGTTCGGATTGTAACGTTGAAGCCTTTATAGTGTCTGGTTCTCCTATAGGGCGGGATTGAGCTGTACTGCTTGGGCTAAGCCTGAGCAGTGTCTGGCTCTCCTGTTAAACGGGATTGAGCTGTACTGTTTGGGTTGCCGCGTGAAAGTCTGGACGGTGTCTGGTTCACCTGAAAACCAGTGCAAGATTACTCTGGCCTATAAGGGTATATTATATAACTGTGAACAGGGGGAGTAGCTCTATTCATTAGGAATGCTATTCCATTCACCATTATCGACAGTGTATCCCATGAGAGTGGGACGTATGAATTAGTTAGCTGCCGCCTGAAATGCAAGGGACAAGAGTTGCTGCTTAGTTTGATCTATCGCAGTCCAAGCTGTGAGGTAAACGAGGTCCTGCTAAGCAGTCTCAACACTTTATCACGAAGTGATCGATGTCTAATCCTAGGGGACTTTAATGCACCCATGGTGGACTGGGGAAATCTGCGGACTGAATCGTCAGCAAATTCCTTCGAACAGGAACTAGTTGATGCGGTAATCACATGTGCCCTAGTGCAACAAGTGAAGGAAGCAACTAGGTACGATCCGGGTTCTGCATCATCCCTACTAGATCTTATATTGACTCATTATGAGGATGACGTTGCAAACCTGGATTACATGCCACCCCTAGGCAAAAGTGATCATACAGTTTTAACCTTTGACTTCCATATAACTGTCGATCACGAGCACGCCTCAGCTCAATCCAGACCTAACGTCTGGAAAGCAAACATACCAGACATCATGAAATCAGCATCATCAGTAGATTGGAAAATAGACCCAGAGTCATCAATCGAAACGGCTTGGGACGTATTCCGGAATTTATACTTAAAAGTTACCGCCCCCCACATCCCTTGGACTACACCTAAGGGGCCGAGAAACTCCCCACCGTGGTTCAGTAGGGAGGTTCGCATCCTTCTCCGTAAAAGAAGGAAAATGTGGGATAGATTTAGGTTACTGGGGACTGACGAGGCTCGAAATACCTGTGCCTCGACCCTCCGTAAGGCCAGAAAGCTGTACGAAGAGAAAATCGTTAGGGAATCCATAGAATGCCCTAAACGCTTGTATTTGTATATAAACCAAAGGGCAAAAAGAAGAAGAAATGTTCCTTCACTATGGGGAGACAGTACTGCCTCATCACTAGTGGAGGACGACTTTGGCAAAGCTCAAGTGTTCCCTAAATACTTTAGCGATGTATACACCATAGAAACACCCTTCTCACCAGTCCATGAAAATCCCCCCACACAAGCACTGGACAGCGTAACCATTAAAGAACTCGATGTCTTTGGTCTGCTAGTTAAGCTTGACATAGGTAAATCCACTGGACCCGATGAACTGCATCCTAGGTTACTAAAGGAATTAGCTAACTTTGTTGCGAACCCTTTAAGTGTATGTTTTAATCTATCCGTAACCCAGGGTCGTCTACCAAAAGAATGGAAGAACGCCATAGTAAGTCCAGTCTTCAAAACAGGTACAAAACATAAGCCTGAGAATTACCGACCCATTAGCCTAACTAGTGTGGTTGTTAAAATCTTAGAAAAGATTATTCGGAAGGAGCTGTTAAAGTATCTCGATGAAAACCGGATCCTCTCCGAAAAGCAGCATGGTTTTAGAACAGGTTACTCTTGTCTCACAAACTTATTAGTCGCTCGTGAAAGCTGGTGCGCTCTTAAGGACCAAAAGTTACCTGTAGACGTAGCTTACATCGATTTCAGCAAAGCTTTCGACAAAGTTCCGCATAACCGGCTGTTATATAAGCTAAGGAATGTCGGGATTGGAGGCAATCTATTGATGTGGATAAAAGACTTCCTAGTTGGGCGTCAACAAAGAGTAAGGGTGAACTCCAAGTTGTCTAGCTGGGAAACTGTGCTTAGTGGAGTCTCCCAGAGTACAGTTTTGGGGCCAGTGTTATTCCTCCTGTACGTAAATGACCTCCCTCGTCTACTATCGTCATCGGTCTTACTCTATTCTGACGATGTCAAGATATGGGGAGCGATGCAAAGCAAGGGCGATAGCTTAGAACTCCAAAATGACCTGTAGAGATTATCTGAATGATCCCAAACCTGGTAATTGCCGATAAACACTTCCAAGTGTATTGTGATGCATATCGGCCACCAGGGTACAGATACATACACGATGAATAACACTGAGTTACCTATTGTCCAGGCACACAATGACTTAGGCGTCATCGTTAGTCAAGACTTAAAGACTACTGCACACTGCCGTGCAATAGCCGCCAAAGGTTTTAGGACTTTATGGTCCATACGCAGGGCTTTTAGGCATCTCGACGCTAAAACGTTTCTGACTTTGTATACAGTGTTCGTACGCCCTAAACTTGAGTACTGCATACAAGCAGCTAGCCCCTGCCTAAATAAAGACAGTGAACTCTTGGAAAGGGTTCAGAGAACAGCAACTAACCTGATTCCCAGAATAGCGAAGCTCCCGTATGGTACTAGACTGACCAAGCTAAACCTATTCCCACTGTCATATAGAAGAATCAGAGGCGACTTGATTACAGTTTTCAAATTGCTTAATGACAAATTTGCACCTGATATGACCTCATTTTTCTTGTCTTCCAAGACAAAAAATCTACGAGGACACTCCAAAAAAGTCCACAAGCCCAGAACGAACTACTTGTCAGCTGACTACCGACTTTCCCATCGAATAATCAACGAGTGGAATTCATTACCTCAGCACGTGGTTGAGGCTCCATCCGTCGACTCCTTCAAAAGAAAGTTGGATCAGCTGAGAGACCATCATTGCCAGGACTAACACAGGCCATCAAGCCTCCTGTCCTTTCCAAACTGAAACTGAAACAGAGCGACATAAAGGGGAAATTCCGCTTTCTTTCCCCCGGACAGGCGAAAAAGCAGACATTTTGGCGCATTTCCACATTATTTCCCCATTATTTTCTAATACATTTTCCCCTTTATTTCCCCTTTGTTCGTCTTTATTTTCTCTTTATTGGTTGTTTGGGTATGAGTAAGGCACTTAACGTGAGCTGTGGGTTTTCTTACTCTTAAACCCTGAACCTAACGTTTTGATGTTTACACCCCGGACTCCAAAATAATCGAACACTGACAAAAGAACATGAATTCATTGGGCCAGACTAACGGATGACCGTTAAACGACACTAAAGTGGCCTTGAAAACCTTGACAATTTACTAAGTAATAGTGAGGTTATGCAGTAGTTTGAGGGAATAAGATGAGAAGAAAGAGTGAAGAGTAAGTGTTCTGAGATTACAGTAAGAGCTTTCATCACAAGCTGCCATCAGTTATAATGTCAAAATGCTATGAAGCCACATAATGTACCTGTGTATATGATTTTTGCGCGAAAATCTAGTCGCTACATTAAATGGTTCAAATGGTTGTGGATGGAATAGCTTAACGGGCTTCTGTGTCTATTAGCAGTGGATCACCAATACCTCCAGACAGAAACCTAGGTATAGTAACGATAGAAGGGGAAAAAGAAATTGGTAAATCATTCTAAGATATTATCCGCAGTTCTTAAGAATATGCCAAGTTTTATCTTAAAGGACTCCTGGGAAGTCTCTTGGACTAGCTCGGTCGGCAGCGAATTCCAGCATTTTAAAACTCTGAAGAAGTAGAAGTTGTGTCTACAGTCCGTTCTCCTATGTTTGGTCTCCAGTTTCTGGGTGTTATACCTTAAGTTAGTATTGTGACTAAGCTTAAGTAAATGTTTAAGGGGTTAACCAGAAGTGTTAAGGATACTGTAAGCCATAAGAAGATCACCTCTAAGAAGCCTGCACTGTAACGGGTAAAGGTTAAGTGACTGGAGGTGCTCTTCATAAGGCTTGAATTTGAGTCCCTAAACTGATTTCGTAGCTCGACGTTGGATACGTTCCAGAGTATCCTTATCCTTTTGGGTGATGGAGGAAATATTATATTCCATGCTCTAAATGGGGACGAATAAAACTGTTGAAGATTATGTGGAAAGTCCCTCCGTCAAGCTGACCAAAAATGAGCTTCAATGTTACCAGTGCAAGATTTGTTCGGAAGGCATTTTTATCAAAGTTAGCTTGATACTTGAAACACCAGGTACCAGCACTCCTAGATCTTTTCAACTTGGGGTACCAGTAGAGTGGAAACTTGTTGTGGAAGATCGTTTATATAAATCAAGAAGAGAAGAGGTCCTAGTACTGAACCATGGGGGTCCCCACTTGGACATTCCTTAGCCTGAGAGAAAGTGAAGTTAACCCTGACCTTAAAATGTCGGTTTTCTAGATATGAATCGAGCCAGTCAATCAGAGGAAGTTTGATACCCAATCGTCCAAGCTTATTGATAAGACATATATGGTTGTCCCTATCAAAAGCTTTTGAGAAATCAAGGTAAATGACATAAACCTTCCCCTTGCGATCAAGGATGGTTGTCCATCTATCCACCGCAGTCAGCAGGTTGGTCATACAAGAATGACCCTTTCTGAAGTCATGCTGTTGGGGTGAGAAGAACTTTAGGGATAATAATTATTCATGTGTACCATCGTATATTAGGGACTCCATAATTTTAGAAAGTATGGAGAGAAGGGCAACTGGGTTCACTGCGTCGACCTCCTTTGAAACTTGGTGTGATGTGAGCCAGCTTCCAAATTTCCAGCAGTTTGCCTCGGCTTAGTGAGTGTGGAAACATCACGCTAAGTGGTGTTCCCAGGATTGAAGCTGATTCCCTCAGTATAGCAGAATGAACCATATCCAGGTCGGGAGACGTGTCTTTTCTTATGTGCTGCAGGTTGCGGAGCACCAGGTCAGCACTCAAGTCTACTTTGGAAAGTCCTGTGCAGGTGCAGGTGAAGCTTTCATCAGTGTAGTTGGTGTGGGTCAGCTGGAATGTCTGAGAGTATTGTTCAGCCAAAAGGTTAGCGGAATCACCGTCGTTATTGGTTGGACCATTACGACCTAGCAGTTGGGAAACTTCAGTTTTGGCTTGTCGAAGAGACACTGCATAACGGAATAAGCATGTCGGATTGGATAAAAAATTTATCAGTAAGCTTTGTCTGGTACTCAAGCTTATCTTCTCTTATTGCTTTTGTGCATATGTTCCTTATATGTTTGTGTTGCCTGTACAAGCCATAGTTACTGGTTCATTTGTATTCCGCCCAGCAGTGCCTTTTGCAGCTTAGCAAACGAAGAGTGCAGTTCTTGATGATTGTAGGTTGCTTGTAGACTTTGGGGACCATTTGAGGAACAGACTGACTTAAGGCACATAAGAGCGTGTGCAGTAAGAAATCCCAATGAGTATCCACTTCAAGTTGAGGGTGAACATCCTAATCCACCTGTTAAAGATAGTCTAGTAAAGCTGACACATTCAACCGTTTGAAGTTCCAAAGCCTGATGTTAGTGTGACGACTTAGCTCAGTTTTACTGATAAAACTAAAGGCTATGATGGCATCATCACTTCTCCTCAAGAGAGCCAGAAGTGAGAGGTTATCAATTAGGGATTCTCTGTTTGTAAATACCCAGCCTAAGCGTGACGGCGTCTGACTGTTTCTCCAACAAGTTGCCGACCTTGCATTTTCGAATTATCCCAGATCCTAAATGAGGTTGAAGAACCGAGCTTCGATTGGGTTTTCACCTCCAATATACGTGTGTTCCGCGAAATCGACTTCAGGAGGATTGAAGTCCTCTTGAATCAGGATATGAATGGATCCGAAACGAGTAGAGCGGAGTGATCCTTCCAGCAAAAAATTGTCGTACTCGATGTCAGCAATGAGCTTCCTGTAGATGACTCCAACTAGACACCTCGAGGTGGTAGACAGTCTCACTGAGCACCATATGGATTCATCAAGATCGAGAAACTCTTGGTTGCGCACTTGGTATTCCTCTAGGCGAGATAGCAAGTATAAGGATACTCCACCCCTAATTCCAGTTTTTCCCTCATTGAGAAACAAAGACATCCCGGGTATCGCTAGCTCCTAGTCCGTAAACTGAGAAGATATCCAAGTTTCAGATATTCCTATCAGGTGAGCATTATTAGCATTTCTGAGTTCACACAGCTCATCCATCTTATTTGGTAGACTTGCGGCGTTCATGTATAAACAGTTTATGCCTTCAATTTGAAACCCTTGAACTTCCCCATCCTGTCTATCTGTACGAGGCTTATGTGAATGGATAGGTAGCCTACCTATACAAGATTTTCCGGATTGATGACCTCTGTCCTTTCCACTTTCGAGTCGGCTTGCATCTTGACTTTTGTTCGCCGCTGTCGGAGAGGCCATCTTCTGGAACGGAGATCAGATTGTTGTTGAGCTTTTTCTCGTGGTGGAGCAGCTGGTAAGTTGGAGTTATCAAGCAGGATGTCAAGGTGAAGATCTACTCTTGTTGATGCACGATCTGAGGCTAGCCGTTTTCGTATCTGATTCCGATGGCGTGATCATCTACCGCCTCCTACCTCTACTTCGTACACGACACGGCCGACTCTTCTGACCACTCGCGCTTCTGTCCATGGACCATGGGTTGCTCTGTAGTCACGGGAATTCACAGGACATCCCACTTCGTACGCAAATTGCTTTCCAGGCTTTGTCTATACTGGTGTTTAAGCATTACATGGATGCATCGGGCTGTTGATCGTTTTCAGTTCTCTCCTCATCAGGATTTTTGTCGGGGACTTTTGATCCGATACCGTTTCATTTGATGTCGTTCCTAAAGCGGAAAAGAAATTTTGTAAGGCGTCAGCTGGTGCCCCCTCCTCTTTTGACTTAACCAATACTCTTTTAAACGTATCCTCAAACCTTGACGCTTGCCCACTTGACTGCGGGTGGTATGGTGGCGAGAATAAGTGCTTGATGACTAGCCATTGACAGAAAGCTTAGAATTGGCTAGAGGTGAATTGCGACCCATTGTCAGATACAATCACATCTGGTATGCCACTTCAGGAAAAAATTTCAGTGAGGAGCTGTATTGTTTTAGTTTTCGTGGGCGGCATTACAAGGCTGGTTTCTGACCATTTTGAAAGGGCATCGACCATAACTAAATACATAGTTCCATTGACTGGGCCCGCGAAGTAGACGTATATCCTGGACCAAGGATGATCAGGTTGTGGCCATTCACCTTTGCAGCTTGACGACAACGCATGCATTTTCCAAACAACTTAGCGATATGTTGATCCATAAGGGGTCAGTATGCATAACTCCTGGCCATGGATTTCATTCGTCTAATCCCCGGATGACCGAAGTGGAACTGTTTCAACACTTTTGCGCGAAGGGATCCTGGCACGACCACTCTTTCACCAAACAAACGTGGACGGCCAACCGTTGGTGACATAGCCCATCACCGTCTTCATGATGGGGTCATCCCTGGAAGCGTTTTGTATATCTGTTGCAGACACCGGCAATCCATGTATTGCGGTTGTCACATAACATTCTGCGTGATCTTCCGCTTACAGAGATGCGATTACCACGTTTTTCTCAGCCGCCAAATGATCATCAACGAGTCGTGGTAAAGCATCTGCCTGACCGAATTGTTAAATGCATCGGTATTGGATCTCGAAATCATACCCCAAGAGTACCAAAGCCCATTCCTGAAGACGACTTGCAGAATGGGCTGGAATGCCAGATTTTGACCCGAACATTGCGAGCAGAGGCTTGTGATCTGTGAGAATTGTAAATCTCCAATCGTACAGAAACTTGTGGAAACGTCGAACAGCGAACACAAGTGCAAGAGCTTCTTTCTGTATCTGGCTGTATTTCTTTTCTGCATGGATCAGAGTGCGGGATGCATACATCACAGCTTTTTCTGACGCGTCTGGGAACTGATGTGAAATAACAGTACTTAGGCCATACGCTGAAGCATCTGCAGCTACGACGATCGGCATGGATGGACTGTAGTGCGTTGACAACAATTCCGAGCTAATTATGAACTTTAGTTCACACGCTTTAGTTCAGTTCTAAGTTCTGTTCTTTTTCAGTAGACGATTCAATCGAGCGCAATTATCATGCATCGAAGGAACGGACGTTGCACAGTGGGTAAGAAATCCCATGAAGGAACGTAGTGCCGAGGTATTTGTGGGGATGAGCATCAGTTTCATAGCTCAAGTGTTCTCAGGATCCGGTCTGCGCTCGTCGGCGTCAAAAATGAACCTCAATTAGCTTACTGAATGCAATAAAACTGACATTTCTCTGGGCGTAACCGGAACCCGTTGTGACTGATGCGTCGCAGTACCAATGTCGTGCGTTCCTGTAGCTGTTCCAATGTCGACGCTACAATTAAAATGTCATCGAGATAAGCCACGACCCTCGAGATACCTGATAGGATGGTCTCCATTAGTTGCTGGAAGAAAGGTGGGGCAGTCTTGACTCCAAAAGGCAGACGGTTATACTGAAACAACCCACGATGAGTATTGATACTGAGCAACTCTCTATATCCACTTGCAAGTAAGCATCAGATAGATCCAGTTTTGCGAAAAACGTTCCTACATTCAGCATAGTAAACAAATCTGAGGGAACTGGCAGAGGATAATGATGCTGTTCCAGGGCTGTATTGAGACCTGTAGAAAACCCAGAACATATACGTATCGTGCTGTTGGCCTTCTTGATAACAACTATCGGTGCTGCCCAATTAGAGCAAGAAACGGGCGTAATAAATCCTCGTTGTTAAAGGCGATTCAATTCCTCATCTACTGTTGGTAATGTTGCATAAGGCACGGGTCTTTTTGGACGGAAAACATGCTTAGCCCCAGGTTTCAACTGAGGCGCTGCTTTCATGGCAGAACACTGACCCAATCTATGTTGGAAACTAGATGAAAACAGGGTCATTAGCTTCTTTGAATATGCTTCAGGTTCATGGGGTTGTTTCACTAGATGGTATACGGTGCTTAACGGAAAGTCAACTAAATTCAGTTGGTCGAACCAATCTAAACCAAGTGAGAGATGGTGACATCTGACACCGTATCTATCTGCAATCTAAACGAATGTCCATTAATATTAAGGGTAATGAATTTCCTCTCACCTGTGGATGAGCTTTGACAAGGAGATACTAGTCTCAACGAAATGGTACAGGATTTAGGAACAGTGTTTTTGGTACTTCTGGATCGTCTTGGCTCCCTCTAAAGACCAAACCCATCTTTGTGACTGACTTCCTGCTTTTATATTACCCAAATGGGCGGTTTCGTACATAGTGCCATGCACCACAGTGCCTGCAAGGAGAAGGGGGATTCGTTTTAGTCTGTCGGACTGAACTGGAGTGGGATGGACTGGGTGTAGCAGGGGCACATTTATTCTGGTTAGGTGTTTGTTGCGCTACTCGTACTTCAGATGACTAAACTATTCCTCCATGAATATTGTGTGCTCTGCTTTTCGTCCTTCCTTTTTCTTACACCTTTTTCAGCCTCCTGCAGATACTCCACCGAAAACAGAAATGGCACGGGTGACTTCGTCCTACACCGTTATTGAAGCTTCCAATATTCTGGAGGGATATAAGTTCGAAACTTCTAAAAGCCCCCAACTTCGCATGTATCTATTCTCGACCATCAGTTGTATGTTGCAACGCTACCTCCATAAAGTGCGCCAAGTGTGATATTGACATGTTCCTTACGAAATCCATTTACATTCATATCTTATGAAATATCAACCCAGCTGAGTAATTTTCAACAGTGAAAATTGTAACTTCTTTAACAATTTGATCTTGCCTGTAAACCGGCATGCCTCATGTAACAAACTGTTATTTGAGAATAAATTATTATTATTATTAAACTCACCACTCTGAATCATATTCATGTCTCGTTGCAGATTATTGAGGCGTTGGTATTCATTAGTCATGTCACTAAGGATGAGTTTAGGGTCATGATCCAATCGACACAGTAGCTGTATTCTTATGTCGCTGAACTTTTGGGACTGGAAGCTGAAGATTAGGATGAGGGCTTTCAACTGGTCTTCAGACAAACACTTCAACCGGAAGCGTTCGCATTTACGGTTAACGATGCCCACATGCGTAAGAAAATCATCGACTTCGTTCATGACTAGCTTCAAACATCGGTAACAAGTATTAAACAATGATGAGTAGTCACCGAAATATTTTTTTAATGTCTGAACTGTGTCTGAGAATGAGCGATCACGTGTGTTCAAAAGCAGGGTCAAATTAAATATCTGTCCAGCTCACTTGCATCCAACTTTCTAAGTAGTAGCCGAACCTTCCAAGCATCATATTGATTAGCAAAATAAAATTTAAATAAGACTTCATAACGCCGGTACCACATCTCAAAAGTAACGTTGGCATAAGGATCATAATGAAACTCAGCAATGCTATTTGCGATGCCATCTACTGATAGTTCTGTGGTTGCATTAGATGTGCTAAGCTGGGTGGAAGGCGGAATCTTGATATCTGTCAGCATCTGCATTAGTTTCAGCTGCTGTTCAAGTGATAATTCAAGTTTTGGAGGATCCATGTTTCCTAAACCACGATCACCAAGTGATATACTTGATGCTGTTACCAGTTCACCTTACTCGGTAAACGGAACGAAGGTCAATGACACAGTAACACGATAGGCTATTCTAATCCGTTGACCCCGGTCCCGCTAACTAGATCTAGAAGTGTTGATGAGGCGTAGAGAATGTATTCTACAAGCACCAGAAAATACGAGGTCACTAATTACACGAATCAAAAATCCGTCAACCAGTGACAGTCAAGGATTTCCGAGTGGGAAGTGTAAGCTATAGGTCAACTAGGCATTTCTTGGGGCGAAAACATAAAATTCAGATTTTCAGAATCAAATTACTAAATTAGGATCTTTTCCAAGTGAGTTCTGGGGGTTCAACATCCCCAACAACAACCAAACAACGAAGACAATACTCCAGAAACTTACTGTGATTTCAAGCTATAATATTTCTGCAATCTTATTCTCATTTCAGGTTGTTTATACTTTGAAGGCTAAGTATTTATCCAGAATCTTGAGTTTTTAACAAATCAGTCAAATGAAAAAGTCAATACCATCACGCACACCCAGGAACTATTTGAAATACGGCGTGTTTAGTCTGGTTGCTTTTTGATCATTACTACTTGTCGCAGCCGGTCTTATACAAGTCAAATCTATGAAACAATCTAAATTCCTGAAAATAATCCAGGCGAGTTAACTATTTTGCTGGATGATTTGCTGTACTTGCACTGAACGTGTATATATTTTCACTCAGACTAGCCGTACATATTTTATACACATTACCCCCAAAACGTTTTCGGCATAAGATATATTTAATAGCCTCATGCCGCAATATGATACTATGAAAAGGTGTTTTGTTTACAGACGAATCATATTAGATTCAAAAAATCATTTGACATTTCTTAGTTACAATCGCCTTTGCCACATATTTGTAAGTGTCACTAAGCTACCCACAGTAACTTTTTATGGAAAGTTTATGACTCGTCATAGTCCTTACTGAAGTTCCGTAAGTAGCCATAACTTTAAAATCATCTTTCTGGTCAATTTTATTGTTTTTAAATTGTTATATTCTTCATCAATCAGCATGTAACCTGGCCTATACATGCCTTGCATAATATCTTGTCCATATCATTTGATTCCATTAATTATTTGAACCGCCTTTAACATTTTCCACTAAACCCATCATAGTCATCACTGCTATACGTATTTGGGTTTATGAATTGGTCCATCATATTAGTTGTCTAAAAAGACGAACATAGTTTACATAATGGAGTCACCAAATTTAGGTGCTATCACACTGTACTAGCGTAATAACTAAACTATCAGGTAGTTGTTGGTCAAACGGACATTGAAAATTAAAACTACGGATCCTACTATTAAAATTAACATTACGTAGGAGAATATTTTTGAACCACGATTACAAACGCCAGCTTTTTCAGAAGCACCTAAAACAACAATTATTTTCCACCGGCTAATCCTTAATCAACACAATAACTAGTTGAATAGTAATAACAACAATTTATTTTCAAATGACAGTTTGTTACATGAGGCATGCCAGTTTACAGGCAAGATAAAATTGTTGCAGAAGTTACAATTTTCACTGTAGTAAATTACTCAGCTGGGTTGATATTTGATAAGATACAAATGTAGATGGTTTTAGTAAGAAAGGTGTTGTCAAAATCACAGTTTGCGCGCTTTATGAAAGTGGCGTTGCGACATACAACTGATGGTCGAGAATAGATCCATGCGAAATTGGGGGCTTTTTGAAGCTTCAACCTCATATCTTGGGCGGCCTGTATAAACATCTGGGCTACCTGTTTCCCGTCATCTATATATTTCAACAAGTTATCTAATATTGTTTGTTTTAATACATAATTATGGCTATTAAGTACACAACCTATTCCGGTGCGTTTCTGAAAACTGTACAACCTTTCGCTGTAAAAGTTACAAAATGCCTAATCAGAGATGTCGTGTTTGCTGGGAACATGCAGCAAAAAGAATATACATTATTCATATGTCGATTGACTGAACTGCTGACATCCAACTGGCGATCACTGAATGTTTATCATCAGGAGCAACGAAGAAATAAGAAACGTAAGCATGTTGAAATACTTTATGCTGAGAATTCGATTTTGTACCAAATAATATAATATTGAATAAAGCTAATAATAATAATAATAATCCCCCCGGAATATCTGAAGCTTGAATAATGGTGCAGGATGAAGTCACCCGTACCATATCTGTTTTCGATGGCGTAACTCAAGGGGGTTGAAATAGGGTGTGAGAAAAAGAAAGGGCGATAAGCAGAGCAGACAGTGTTCATGGAGGAACAGTTAAGGTATGACCACCTTATTTCTCTGCTATTAATGTACTTATTAAACAAGAGCATTCTATTATGTTAGAGAAAATGAGTGTAAAAAGGTATGAGTGGTTAAGGAACTATATAAATGAAGGTGGTTCAGAAAGAAGCTGAAAGTATAGGATCATCTGTAATTATAAAATATAGTACTGAAATCAGTATTCTGATACACTAATATCTGTCTCCCTTCTTTGTCGAACCTATCTGAGACCTTTTATGTAGAATTTATAGGGTATTGAGCAGGCTTCGTTTTTAGCGAATTGTCTAATTTGCTTGTAATAGGATTACTCCCCAAACAACCAATAAAGGGGAAATAAAGGCGAACAAAGGGGAAATAAAGCGGAAAATGCATTGGAAAATAAGTCGTAAATAAAGGGGAAATGCATCGAAATGTCTGCTTTTTCGCCTGTCCGGGGGAAATAAAGCGTAATTTCCCCTTTCTGTCGCTCTGTTTTTCAAATGTCGCTAAATTACCGATTTCTCCCCTAAATATCCGACGAATAACCGACTTTTCCCCTAAATATCCGACGAATAGCCGACTTTTCCCCTAAATATCCGACGAATAGCCGACTTCTCCCCTAAATATCCGACGAATAGCCGACTTTTCCCCTAAATATCCGACGAATAGCCGACTTTTCCCCTAAATATCCGACGAATAGCCGACTTTTCCCCCAAATATTGGACGAATTTCCGACTTATACCTTCAACATCCGCTACATTCACTGCTTTACCACTACATACACACTAATGCATTTACCGCAACCGCCTCCTGTGTTCGCTTTCATTCCCACAACACAGCACACGAATTATGTAAAGTACGTAAAATATGGTATAATTTGCAAATTTTTATTGAAAACAAAAAGTTCTTCAATGTACAAAGTAATGAGCAGTTGGCAGATGGTACAGTATCAAGGCTCCATATGTAATTGTCACGGACCAGGCATTTCACGTATTCTTGATTTCCACCAAGCCTGTTGGACTATGGAAAGTCAAACAATTCTTGTGAATTCTAGAATGTGATAAATAAAAACGTTATTGAATCTAGGAAACTTGTTTTGCACAAGAAGGTACTTGAAGCTGGACTTACGGTTATATCCTTGATTACGAAAGACTGTTCCTATAGATAATGCAAAAACAGTAATCACTTTAAAGCCGTACATACGTGTTCTTTGTTACGTCGATGACGCTTCTGGACTTTGTCTCTCATGTCGTGGAAATAACTTTGCGTAGCCATGTCATAGAGTTTCGCAAGGTCTTTCTCGTTGATAGATGACGACAGGAAACGATTAGTCAGTGCACCTGAAGTTTAAAAACCTTATATATCTTACTTCGTGCGCAGCCGTAAAACCTGCACTTCTGAATCGCTCTTTTTGATGAAGTACCCAGCAATGTGAAATTAATGGCGACTTCCGGTTTCATGATGTAGGACAGAATATATCGCATAGAGGTTTTAGGATCATCATCCATTAGACGTGTCAACATAGCCATCTGTAATAGGAATGAATGATAAAAATCATGTTGTGTGCTTACAAATCTGTCCCTCACGTCTTTTTGCTCTAGACAAGCGTCCAAAGTTCCCAGTTCCTCTTCTGATGACAAAGGGAACTGTTGACTGGATAGTCCACAGTCAAATTGACGCGGATCTTGGCGGCCAGTGAACCTTGATAGTACAAGCTTCATATTTGTATTTAGTTCACTCAAGCTTGCTAAAATTTTAAGCTGCAAAGCATACATTCTTTCAAATCTGAAAAATAGAAGTAAATCGTAGGGATGACTTACTGAGCAGTTTGATTTTTATCCTCGGATGTGGAGGGCGAGCTGTCTAATTGTGTCGAACTGCTTAATAGACATGTCCAAAGGAAAGATACTTACTTGGCAATGGGAGAGACAACGTCCTCAAACATCCGAAGTTTTGGATATTGGACGCGGGTATCCCCAGCCTGCATCTCCGCGACATCCATGTCCACGGAATTGTAAAGAAAACTTTGTTTACGTTTTAATGCACTTCTACGAAATGTAAGTAGGATTGTTGAACTGACCTCTTTTGTTTATCTGTGTTAAAGGGCAACGTATTTTCGTCGGGCGGATAGTTCTCATCAGTAGCATAGCACACATTCAACGCTGCTAACAATTCATTGGCTGATTTCAGACTTTCTACAAGAAGCGATAATTTGCATGTCTTTAACTAACCGCATTTGTGAACAATACTGCACTTGAACATAGACCAATTGTCTTCCGGTAGGTCATTGTTTTGCAGATGAAGGTCAATGTTCTCCCTCGGATACAGACAGCGTTTTTCTCCAATCACCCAAAGTCCCGATGCAATCACGAGATTACTTTTGCCTTGTTTCTTAAGGATTACATACTTATTGATTGGAGACTAAAGATATCATAAAAGTAAATTTAAGAAAATACAATTACATTACAGTGTGCAACAAAGGGACAACAACCAAATGATTAACACAATTAATAGACATACATTTACAGTCAACATCACGGATGGAAACCCAACTGTAAGCACTGCAAACTACGGAGCATTTAAATATTCCTATGTCAGTGGAAGGAAATGGATCCTGCCGATCGGCAGGAAGTGAAGCCAATTCCGCGTTTTAAACGCGATTTAAAAAGGCCTTTTGCATAAATAAATCAGGAATAATACCGTTGGTTTGTGACAACCCGCTTGACATAGGGAGCCGTAATTTAACATGTTCTACAGGTTAAGTAGTCACATCGCTGCTTTCAGCAGTAGTGGATGTAGACTATATATCAAAAGAAATAAGTATCTGCTTTGGATGAACTATATCTGTGTTGTACAAAAATAGAATTATGGCCCAGTTGTGTATTAATACTACTCTAATAATAGATATAATCCTAAAATTGTAGATTTGTCATTATGTTAGTACGTAGTCTATAAGATCTTACGTGGAAGTCACATCACAGCCTTCGCTGATTCGTCTTATCGTGACAATCAGGAGTATGACGTCTAATGCTTCCGAAGAACACATTTGTTATGGCTAGAGAATAGTTATACAATTCAAAAAGCAATAGTTTACGGAGTGGCCATGCTTACATGGCCGAGGCATACCATTTTGACTCCTTGTTGCCGTCTACACTGTTGCTGATCGTCTCTAAGTGTTGCATCTTGAATAAAAGTATTTTCGGGAGTTATACGCTTGGCTTCAAAGATCGTTTGGTTAGGAACCAATAACATCAAAACATTCTCTCAAGCCATTCTACATTACGTGGTATTTCTGGCTTGGATTATCACTCAATAACGCTATCGGATCTATATTTCGCATCACACCGTCGGTTTCAACCGTGTAGAGGAGTCTGTGTTGCCCAAGTGAACTAAATTGTAGTCGTTACCCCAGAAGGGGATTACACGTAACATTCATCTCATAAACGCCATCAGTTTTGTTGCTGTTTTGGGGTATTCCGACAATGATTATCACCAAAGATGCCGACAACTCAAGTTTAGGCTCCTCTGTAGCAAGCATATCGAATTAAACCTTGTCTTTATTTACCGGCTAATAAATGGTATTTATCACTCCTCAGCATCCACCCCTTCGTACCCTATGCTATCATCTCACAAGTTTATCAATAAGGAAAATATTCTAGAGAGTCCGAGAACCTACACAAACTTACGCCAGAATTTCTTCGTCATTCGCTATTCAATCATGTAGAACAGACTCCCAATGAGCCTCCATTGCGGTGTAACTATAACCCCGTTCAGAAATCTCGCTGCTGACTTTCTTTCCGGAAGTGGATTGTGTCACCTGTTGGATATCGATATCCTGAACAATTATTTATACAAACAAGGTCCGTCATCTATCTAACTGACTGAAAAGCAAAGTATAACTTTTGCAACTCCTCTTAATTATTTTATTTTGTTTTCCTTCTTTTCATCTTAATATCCTAAAGCTTCTGACATTCATATTTATGATTATTGTCGTTATGATTATCATTATTGAGCCCCTAGCTATTAGATATTTTTTCGTCATTTTTTCCTCTCACTTTCTCTTTTCCGTCCAGACATTTTATTCCAAAACATCTAAAGTTTTTCATGAAAAACACATTATGTTGGGTTAACTTTGAATAAATTATCTTTTCAAATTCATCTCATCTTCACGCAATATGATCCGTAAATTTATATATTTTTGCCCGAGTGTACTAAAAACTTGATAATCAACGTTCTGGTCAAGAGGTTGATAATCATTATGCTCTTAATATCATAATTGATAGCCCGCCATCAGTTGTTCCTTTCTTTTCATTCTTACACTCTCTCTTCTATCTCAACATCCTAAGTTCGTAATTAAGACAATATCTTGTATTATGCTAAAATGAATTAAAATTTCAGATTTGTTTTATTTTCACATACATATGACCTATACAAAAATTATCATTAGACTGTACTTTGAAACAAATTGAGACTTTTAAAGTATGAAACCACAAACACAAATCCTAGTGACGAACCCTACCGCATTAAGGACTAATATTCTGACACACACATTTCTCTTTAATAATTCGTTTCATCATAAAAATATCATTTATGGTAATTATATATATATATATATATATAAAGAATATTAACACACCTGAATATATCATATTTCATTCCTTTAATTTTTTTCAATATATTTCTTTTTAATTCTTAAAGGTAAAACTCCTCCTGAAGTTCTTGCAGGGTTAATGCTAGTCCCAAGTCCTAGAAGAGGTGGTGTTAGGCATGGGGTCAGCATCATCATCCCGTAGAAAATAACGTTGCATTACATAGACTGACCAGAATGGGTAATGAAACCAATTGAAATCTGCCTACCAAGTTGAGGGATATTCTTTCAGAAAAATTAGTACGCCTCATGATGAAAGCCGAGATTCTCCGAAAATCACGAGGCCGATGCCTCTTCTAAAAACCAGAGCAACGATTTGTATAGGTACGTAGAACGTCCGGACAATTTGGGAGACAGGGAAGACCAGTCGAATAGCAGTGGAAATAAGGAGATACAAATTGGTAGTACTCAAAATCAGCAAAACCGATCGGACCCATGCTGGACAGCAAAGGCTAGATACGGAAGAGATGCTGCTGTTCTCTGGTCACGAAGAGGAAAATGCTCCACACACTCAGGGAGTTGCTCTAATGCTGTTCAGAGAAGCACGAAATGCACTTGTAGGATGGGAATCTCATGGATCCAAAATTATCAAAGCATCATTCGAAACAAAGAAGGAGGGGATTACAATGAATGTTATCCAATGTTATGCACCCACCAATGATAGCAACGACGAAGATAAAAATCAGTTCTATGGGAGGTTGCAATCAACCATAGCTAAGTGCTCAAGAAAGGACCTCACCATCCTGATGGGAGATCTAAATGACATGTTGAGACGACATGGACTAGGAGAGAGAAATGAAAATGGGGAGAGATTTGTAAATCTATGTGCATTCAACGAATTGGTTATAGGCGGCACAATATTTCCACACAAACGCATACACAAAGCTACATGCATCTCTCTGGACCACACCATGGAGAATCAGATAGATCACATCTGTATCAACAAAAAATTCCGAAGGACAATGGAAGACGTGAGAACCAGGAGAGGAGCTGACATAGCTTCAGATCACCACCTGGTTGTGGCCAAGATGAAACTGAAGCTAAAGAAACACTGGACAGCTGGGGAAACAGCATTACAAGGGTTAAATACAGCCTTCCTTCGAGATACTGACAAGCTCAACGAATTCAAGATAACTCTCAACAACAGGTTCCAAGTCCTACAGGATCTACTGATAGAAGGAACTACTATGGAAGGCGATTGAAAAGGGATTAAAGTATCATTAACTTCAACGCTTCAGGAGTTTCTAGGCCACAAGATGCATCATCATAAAGAATGTATCTCTATGGAAACCATGGACAAGATTAAAGAAAGGAAGGATAAGAAGACAGCAATTAAAAACAGCCGAACAAGGACAGAGAAGGTCAAGGCACAGGCCGAATACACCGAAGCAAACAAGCAAGTGAAGAGGAGCATTGGGACCGACAAGCAGAACTACGTGGAGGAGCTAGCAACGACAGCTGAAAAAGCCGCAAGAGAAGGAAATATGGAATGGCTATATGACAGAATGAAGAAACTAGCAAGGGAATATAGTAAGTCAGAGAGATCGGTCAGGGACAAAGAAGACAAGCCAATCACTGAAATTTAAGGATAGAGAAACAGATCAGTGGAATACTTCGAGGAACTCTTGAATAGACCTGCTCCATTAAGTCCACCAGACATCGAAGCAGCACCTACAGGCCTTCCTATACATGTCACTCCACCAACGGTCGAAGAAATCAGGATGGGCATCAGACAAATCAAGAGCGGGAAGGCAGCAGGATCCGACAATATACCAGCTGGAGCGCTGAAGTCAGACGTAGGAGTAACTGCAAACATGCTTCACCCATTATCCAAGAAGATTTGGGAGGAAGGACAAGTACCGACAGACTGGAAAGAAGGATACCTCATCAAGATACCAAAGAAAGGAGATCTGAGTAAATGTGAGAACTATAGAGGCATCACATTACTGTCAGTACCAAGAAACTTTTCAAAAGAATGTTGCTAAACCAGATAGAGGACTCAGTAGACGCCCGACCTCGAGGTCAACAGACCAGATTATATGGGGATCGGTTGTGCACAGACCAAATCACGACGCTACGGATCACCGCTGAATATTCGGTTGAATTGAACTCGTCGCTATACATCAACTTCCTTGACTATGAGAAGGCGTTTGACATGGTGGTTAGGAGAACCTTATGGACATGAAGGTGTGTCTGAGAAGATCGTCAACATCATCTGGAATTCATACGATGGACTACACTGCAAAGTCGGGTATGTAGGGCATCTGGCAGATGCATCCCAAAGAAGGCTCGGAGTCAGGCAACACTGCTTACTCTACCCACTCTTCCTTTTTCTGGTCGACTGGATTATGAAGACCTCGATATCTAGGAGAAAGTGTAATGGTATGGGTCGTAATCACTCAATCCTCAAAGCTGAACATGAGATAACTGGGAAAATAGATATTCCTCATTTAACATAGAGAGAAGACTAACATTGGTGAGCGCGGAAATATTCATGCATTCTGGAAGAGGTGGGAACTTTCACGTACCTGAGAAGCGTCATCGATGAACAACGAGGATCCGATGCAGACGTGAAGGCACGGGTTGGCAAAGCAAAGCCAGCACTTCTACGATTGAGGAACAGATGGAACTTAAAACAACTGTTAACAAATTTTAAAGTCACTAATGGCAGGAATTCTGTACACTGATTTGGGTTTCATTGTCATATAAGAGCAGCCTTTGGTTGACGGCGGAAATGTTCCGCCATCCCATTGGCCTGAGGATGATATGCAGTGCAACTTAATCTTTTGGATCCTAGAATTTTAGTTCAGATTCAGATTGTGCTCCTCTATCCGTCGTTACCAATATAAATGTACCAAAAATGGCCACCCAGTTCTGCATAAAAACCTTGAACACTGTTTCGGCTGTGATGTCCGTTATCGGTATGGATATGGGGAGTCTCATGAATCGATCTGTACATATAAACAGATAGTTAAAACAATTCGAACGCGGTAAAGGGCCTACTAAGTAGATATGCACATGGGCGAGAGGTGGATCTGGTTGTGATAAAATCCTGATGTGTGGATTTGTGTGACGATTAACTTTTGGCTGTTGACACGACGAACATTCTTTAGCCCATTTGTGTACATTCTTTTGTAAATTCGGCCATGTATAACCAGCATTGATTAATTTAGTCGAAGCTTTTAGGTCGGGACGAGACAAAGAATGAAGGTCATTAAATATCATTCTTCTCGTACTTATGTAGACGAAAGATCGCCTCATTAAGTTGGTCGTGTCACAGTGAATTAGAATACCGTCAAAAGGCGATAGTAACTGCTTTAGCTTGAGACCAGAGTTGTTTGTTATAAGTAGGTTCTATAATTCTTGATCCTCTCCCTGTTTGTCCCTCAACGTCTCGAAATTTGCTGTAAACTGTTGTATTACGTTTATTTCTATTCGAGATAACGCATCTACCGCCTGATTGTCCTGACCTTTGACATATCGAGTATAACCCGCTGTGTTGCCGCCCACTAAGACTTGGAGGTGACGCAAAAACACTGATGGTGACCTATCACCTAGTGTTTCTCCTCGGAACAGCCCTGGCCGTCTGATAATAGAAAACGGTTCATTATCTCTCGTCTTAAGATGGTGTATGGTTGTGGTGTTGATGGATTTAAGATCAGGTCGCGGGACTTTTTGGTAACTGAAGGAGGGAGGACAGAACATAGATCCCGATAGCGGATTCTCTCAGATTTAATATTATGTGTTGTGAAATAATGCTCCAGCTGTGCGAACCACAATTCGGGGTTACTACGATCATATTCTGGGAGTTGACTTTTCGTAGTCATAAGTGTCTAACTCTACCGGTGACATATTAATTTTTTGTTCTATCTTTAGCCTTAATGTGTTCTGCAGAAGTAGGACGATTTAATGTAGACAATGATGTGACTTCCACGTAAGATCTTATGGATTAGGCAGTTATATTATGACAAATCCACAATTTTAGGATTAGGTCTATTAGTAGAGCAGTGCTATTAACGAACTAGACCATAATTCTACATACCCGACCCTACTAGCAGTAATGCTAGAAGAGCTCCAGGTGGAGCTTTAATCCGAAATGCATGCGCGAAATTCCTAAAGTTCGAAGAGGGTATTTGTCAAGGTTTTAGGGATATTGTCATCTGCTATGGGAATTCGGTGAGATGCTCTGATGAGACCGATTTTCTAACGAAAAACTATTGTACCCCTTAGGTTATCTGTCAGATAGTGAATTGGGGTCAACGGTATCTATCATGGGTCATCGGTGGTCACCGATCGTACACCAATTAATGTCTTCCTCTTTGGGGACCATGTTCATGGGAGATACCTATGGGCTACTTGATGGCCGAATAATTCCTAATTCTATCACATGCTTTAGTTTTTCAGGAACTAGTTGACGAGCTTTCGAAAATGCAGGCGGACTAGTAGTCGTGATGTGGTCTGCAATAATGCTGAGTTCACTCGGTAATTTTGTTTGGGTTTGGTATATCTCCAGTTTTTTCTCTAGTATCTAATGATAGAATTGGTCGACTATGTGCATTATGGTTACCGTTTGTTTAGCGAGTAAGTTTCTCTACGGGATGGGGTCGCCAACCCCATGCCCAACCCTCCACTTTTATCCGGGCTTGGGGCCGGCAGTGACTCTAGAAGAGCTACAGACGGAGAGTTTCTAGAGTTGGAGAACATATGGAACTCAAAATAACTGTCAAGTAACTTCAAAGTGAGGATCTTCAATACGAACGTCAAGACAGTCCTAATGTATGGGGCTGAAACGGGGAGAACTACTACAACCATCGCCAAGAAGGTACAAGTATTTATAAACAGTTGTGCACGCAAAATACTCAACATTCACTGGCTGGACACTATCCGTAACAGCGTTTTATGGGAGAGTAGAAACCAGCTTTCAGCTGAGGAGGAAATTAGGAAAAGGCGTTGGAAGTGGATAGGACATACATTAGGGAAATCACAAATGTGTATTACAATGCAGGCCCTAACTTGGAATCGTGAAGGGAGGGGGAAAGGCGGAAGGACGAGGATCACATTACGCCGGGAAATAGAAGTAGACATCAAAAGGACGAACGGCAACTAGAAAGGATTGCCCAGGACAGAGTTGGATGGAGAATGCTGGTGAGCGGCCCATGCTCCTCCACGAGGGGTAACAGGAGTAAGTATGTAAATATGTGCATTACGGCAACCTGGGCTAATCTGCAACCAAAAGCTAAGGTTACACAAACAGATAGATCAGTATTCCCGTCTACTAACCTCCGCTTGCTCACGTTTATGAGTAGATTATGGCGTTCTAGAAGGTATATGTCAATGATTTAAACAGGAACATCTTCAACAAAAAGAGTCCAGTGATTAGGTTTGCGTAAAACCATGCTGAGATACACATATCGATTACCGTGTATGGAAATCGGTTTTCCATTTACCTCCTGTGAGCTGAAAACCAGTTTGTGCCGTCGATCGTTAGTATTTGCAGGGTGAACGCTTACTTCCAGGTCAACGTTCATGAGATAGAGGACTTTTGCTATCACATCAGTGATGTACAACGGACGGCTTGTTCGCCGGCTACAGTCACCGTTAACGAGTGTCGGAAGAGCACTTTCCAGAAGGATCTTTCGTGCCAGGCAATTTGAAGATTATGAAACTATAGGGTTCCCTACAACTTTCAGAAGACTTCCCATATTTATTGTGGTACCAGCACCAATCACAATCATCTGCCTCTCTCGGTTTAGATACAGATCTACAACTTAATCAGCTTATCCGAAGAGTATGAGAGCGTCTATGATTATGATGAACATTAAGATAAAGAATCAGAGTACGACAGAAATCTATGATGTCATTTTGTGTCGTTTCAGGTTTTCTCTTGACAAAATAAACCTCGGTGTGTGTGTGGGGTTCCTGTGATCTTTAGAATCCAGTCGACAGATGCAGCCAGTTCATCTACAGCTATATTTCGGAATGGGACAAGGACTGTATGCGCCTTCTGGAAAGCTTAGATAAGAGCTGTCTAAACAGGCCCTCGTCATAGGTCCGTTGACCAATGATATTTATGTCGCTGAGCTATGTTGTGACTCAATGTTTTGGAAAAGCTGGTCCAACACTTATCGGTCAGTTAGGTCTCCCTGTTCAAGGACATCCTTCTTCAATGTGTCATAAAAACCCGAAACATCACTGGTAAACATAGTAGGCGTGGCGTGCCTTCTGAAATTGTGCACGTGAATCTGTCACGCCGTTCTCGTGAAAGTCAGCTTCTTAATAGCAGAATCAGGCTTCTATATTGTCGGGCCAGGATGGCATGAGCTGAAATATGGGAAGCGAGAGAGATTTAATCTCAAGTAACTTGGGTGTCTGTTCCATTATGATGAAGACATAATATACCAATGTGAGAGAAAAAGTATCCGAAATATAAAAACGGTTTCACGACGTTAAAAAAATAAAAATTGAGAAATGATATATAGTGTTCTGAAGTCAGAAGCTAGGAGGTTGGAAGATATACTTGATAAATTATCAATATACCGAGGAGTGACTTATTTAATCTGGCTAGTGATCGTAGGGGACGTTGAGCACGCCGTTCCGACTCGTGATCTGGTGCGGATGTATGACCAAGTGCCTTCAGCCAGGTGAGTCCATTAAAACTAATGTGATCAGCATCCAATATCGAAGACTTATAGAGCTATTGATTTTGGGAATTCATTTACCTCTACAGTCCCAACAAAGAACAGACTCACAGTTTACTGTTTGATGTACCAAACCACTACTAAAAGGGTCACAGCATTTGGAGTCTGATAACGCTTTTGCCACGAACATATTTGGGATTAAAGTATGCCGACCCAGTCAAATCAGAAGTGAGAAGTGAAAAGGTTCAAAGTTATATTTGAAAGGTTGCCGATATCTCGAGAATCGTTTGACCTAAGCTGAGTAACTGTTGAAGGAGACGCGTAGCATGGCGTACCCACTCGTGATCTGATGTGGATGCGTGACTGAGTGCCTTCAGCTGGGTGAGTCCATTAAAATCAATGTGGTCAGCATCGCGCTATTTAAAAGGACAGTGGTATTGTTTCACGTTGAGCTTAATTCACTGTTTTGATCGTAAATTACGTATCAAAACTACCGTTTATACTTTAATTGAATTTATTTCAGTTAACGTGACATTGTATTTGTGTGTTTTGATCCTGCTTTTGTGTATTTACTGCATCAAAGCATTCTTGGTCGACTGCGGCTTGTTTATTTGATAAGGTTGTGATTTGTCTTACATATCTACCTTGCCTATCATTTTGCTTTATTCTAAGATGGTCGGCTCTGTACACAAGTGTGGACAGCCATATTGCCTATTCCCCGTGGAAGAAGGGATGCAATGTGACGAATGTAAGAAGTGGTTTCATAAAATGTGCACCCGCTTAAGCCCTGCTGCCTATAAAAGGTGCTCGAAACCAAATTCTCATTGGCTTTGTATGTTTTGTTGCTCAAGCAAGACATTACTCATTCAGGAAGCCATCAGCCTTCTAGCGTTAGCCAAAAAGGTCGACGTAGGCCGTGCAGGCAACATGGATACTGATAATGAAGATTGCATCAGTGTCGTAAATGCTGCCATAGCAGGTACCAGACACCCAATTTCGCAACATGAAGCAAAAATTCGTACTCCGGTACAACCAATGAAAGCCATGCCATTAAGTATTGAGGGACCAGTCGCTTTGGCAGCGACTGAGGACCCGGCTAGAACCACTATCGTCCAGAATAGTCCCAATCTGGATGCTGAGAATAGTGGTAAATGGATTACGCGGAAACGCAAAAGAGACGGAAAAATACCCAAAGAAAGCGCGCGTATAGTCGATAAGTCATCGTTGGACTCACGTCCTGAGCATCAGGCAACTCCGCTCAAGTCCAAATGTAAGAAAATATTCAATACTGTTGTGGATGGAAATAGTCTAACTTCACCAAATGTTCTTGGGAGTAACTCGCTCGACCCACATGACACTGTTATAAAGAAAGTTAACAGTAAGAAGCCGGTAGCTAACCGGCAGGATCTGACATCACGGTCAAAGGCCGTGAACACGACTTTTAAGGAAGTTAAACAGGTGCCTAGTGTAATCATCTGGAACTTGGCAGAATCGAAAGACACCGGTCCCTCTAAGAGACATGCCCACGACCTGCAGTTAGTGGGATCTCTCATCAGAAATATACTGCCAGAGGAGGTCCCAGGGGTACATATCTCGAAAGTCATCAGACTTGGTAAGTATGTTGGAGGCGAAACCCAACAGAGAAGGATCCTCAAATTAGTACTCGGTAATTTTGAGGAACGGGACGTATTACTAAATAACTCACGCAAAACTCGTGACTCAAACATTCGTATTCGACCTGACTGGCCACTTGAGGATCGGATCAAGTGGAAGAATGCCCTAACAGAGTTAAAAACCCGAAGGCTAAACGGTGAAGCGAACCTTACGATTAAGGGTTTTCGGGTAGTCCGCATGGGTAGAACGCATGTCTCCAAAAACACCCTAAATGTGTGTTATACGAATGCTCGTAGTCTTCGGAATAAGATGTCTGAACTAAGTTTGATGGTAGACGACTTAAATCCGGATATAATTGTTATCACCGAAACTTGGCTCACTGTAGATATAGACTGTTCTCCAGTCATTTCAGGCTACATCTGTGTCAGAAGTGATAGAGTAAGAAGTCGCAAGGGAGGAGGCATAATATTATATATTAGGGACCACTTCCGCATTAACTCGATCATATCGGAGGCGCATGTAAGTGGTACGTGTGAGGTAGTATGTTGTACAATTAGGTCTAGAAACGGGTTAGTGACGATAGGAGGAATATATCGTAGTCCGTGTTGTCTCGCTGACGACTTTATCCTAAAACACGTCTGTTCTTGGAGTAAAGCAGAATGTTGTCTCATCGTTGGAGACTTCAATGCACCCCATATAAACTGGATAGAGCTCACAGCTCCAGGTGGGGGTTTCGATAGCGTCCTTCTGTCATCAATTATTCAATGTGCACTTGTACAATGTATCGTTAAGCCGACGCATATAGACTTGGAACATAATCCGTCATTGGTAGACCTTGTCCTCACACACCACTGTGAAGATATCGTCGACATTCAACACCTTCCCCCACTGGTGAATAGTGACCATGTCGTACTTTCCTTTAAGTTCCGGATACATGGTATAGAATTTGCATCTGCTCCACCCCGTCCTAATATATGGAGAGCTAATATTCCGGCAATAAGGGACTATGCTATCTCAATTGACTGGTCGGTCGATGCTGATGGATCGATTGATGATGCATGGAATAGGTTCAAGTCTACGTTCGAATCCGTAACTCAACCGTTTATCCCATGGTCAGCACGTAAGCTATCATATTGCCCTCCATGGATTAATAAGGAAACCCGGAAGCTGTTGAAGCGTAGGAAACACTTCTGGGACTTATTCTTGTCAACAGGTCAGGCATCATTTAAGTGCGAATATAAAAAAATCCGGAATATATGTAAAAAGACCATAGCTAAATCCCGCACGGCTTACGAACGACAGTTGGCATACGATAGCCGTACCTGTCCGAAGCGACTGTTTTCGTATGTTAAAAGGCGGACGAAACGTAGTGATGGTATCCCCTCATTACTGTTAAGCGAAAATTCAGCTTTATTGGCTGAATCTGATCTAGCGAAAGCGGAGACATTTGCTAACTATTTCAGTGAAGTCTACTCTACGTGTAGTGTTATAACTACTTGTCCCGTTGACAATGAGATACCAGCCATAGGAACTTTACACGTGACAGATGATATTGTTCTTCCTTTGATAACTAACCTAAAACCTTGTAAGATACCGGGCCCCAATAGGTTACACCCACGTTTGCTGTCATCGCTTGCGGACATTATCTCAAGACCGCTCACGATGCTCTTCAACATGTCCCTTTCACAGGCTCAACTACCTAGAGACTGGAAAGACGCCATAGTTAGTCCTATATTTAGGGATGGTCAGAGACGGATCGTATCTAACTACCGGCCTGTTAGCCTGACCAGTTTAGTAGTTAAGTTACTTGAAAAATTAATTCGGGCTAAGCTACTGAGCCACATAGATTCGCACAATCTGTTAACTCCCGAGCAACATGGGTTTCGTAACAAGCATTCATGCTTGACTAACTTACTCATTGCGAGAGAGGATTGGACAGCTGCCCTAGACAACGGCCAGTCTGTCGACGTGATATTCATGGATTTTAGCAAAGCGTTTGATAAGGTTTCACACTTAGGTCTTATGCAAAAGCTCTCGAGCTTTGGTATAACAGGTGCTATACAGGAATGGATAGGAAGCTTCTTATGTGACCGCAGACAGAGAGTGAGGGTCAATGGAACTCTATCCGAATGGAAACCGGTCAAAAGTGGTGTACCCCAAGGCAACATCTTAGGCCCTTTACTTTTCCTTCTGTATATTAATGAACTACCTTTATTACTTAAGTCGTCGACGTTATTGTTTGCGGATGATGTTAAAATCCGGAGAACAGTAAAAAATGAGACTGATCGTTGTTATCTGCAAGCAGATTTAGACGAATTAGTTAGGTGGGCTCATGATTGGGGCCTGGAAGTTAATTCCAGGAAGAGCGTGTTCATGCACATCGGGCACGATATTAGTTACCATTATACCATTAATGGTACATCTCTGCCACGCGTTCATGAGCACAAAGACTTAGGAGTAATTATAAGTCACGACTTAAAAACTACTACGCACTGCAATGCGGTTGCTTCCAAAGGCTATCGTGCGCTATGGTCGCTTCGCAGAGCATTTAAATGCTTCGACGAGGATATGTTTCGAATTTTATATCCCACCTATGTAAGGCCACACTTAGAATACTGTATCCAAGCAGCTAGCCCTTGTCTGATAAAGGATACTAAATCGCTTGAGCGTGTCCAGCGTGTAGGGACAAAATTAGTAAAGGGTCTTTCTAAACTCCCTTACGATGAGCGTTTAAAACGTCTAAATCTTTTCCCCTTATCTTATCGTAGGACGCGAGGTGACCTTATACTGGCATTTCGTATCTTTAATTATGATCTGGGTGTTAATATGTCTTATCTTTTTGCTCCCTCCAGCACTAATAATCTCCGAAGTCATAGCAAGAAGGTTCTGAAACCGCGATCTAATAAACTAAAGGTGGGGTCCCGTTTTTCTCATCGAGTTGTCAATGACTGGAACGCTTTACCAGAACAAGTGGTATCAGCACCATCAGTGAACATTTTCAAAAAGAAGCTGGACCTTCACTGGAAGGAAATCTGTCAGGATTAACACAGGTTCATCAACCTACTATCCTTATTACTGAAGACTGAAGACTAACAAAGCTATAGATTTTGGGAATTTAGTTACATATATAGCCTAAACACGTGATCGAAGCTCCACATATCAACGTCTTCTATAGAAAGCTGGACAAATTGAGGTCATCACTGCCAGGACCAACACAGGCAACCCAGCCTCCTGTCCTTCCCAAACTTAGACTGAAGCTGAAACATTATTGTGGACTAGGAACAAGTTCTCATAGTAATTTGAATCTACTTTCCCTATTTCTGATTGCTTTGTATGACCAAATCCTTTCATGAATAAATCATTAGAACAATGCTTATAGATATGGAATCTAGTTAAGCAAAACATCTTCGATTTCTTCTACAGCTATTTGAATTGTTTGACTTAATCGCGGAAAGTGGCTCACTTGTTTTCAAGGTCACGATGCCTTACTCGACTGTTACTGATTGTGACAAATACGAAGACAGTGATTTATGTAAAGAAAAAAAGCACCTTTGGTTTGTTGAAACTTTTAAATTCCTAATAGTGTGCAGGTCTAGTCTACTCGAAGAGGTTACACACAAGGCTGCAGTGACATTGTCTCCCTCCAAAACTCTAGTTGTTTTGGGGGATGACGAGTGTGGGAAAACTACTCTAATAGCCCGACTACAGGGTACAGAAGATCCAAAAAAAGGTTTCGGACTCGAGTACACCCTTTTGAATATCAAGGATGAAGACAGAGATGGTATGGATCGGTTTGATTCGGATGTTTTTACACTGCCTAGATCAAACGAAACTGAATGTGTGGATTTTGGACGGCAACACTATTCACAGTCACCTTTTGAAGTTTGCGATCAATGAAGAGTCTTTCGGAGATTGCTTCATTATGATATGTGTGAGCATGATGGAACCATGGAATATTATTAGCAGCCTAAATAAGTGGGTTGGTATCTTGAGGGAACATGTTGGTAATCTCAAAGTTCCAGATGAAAAGCTTCAAGAATACAAGAAAAATAGTTAGTTTTCCATATTTGCTAAAAATAATCGTTTTCGGGAAACAGACTGCAGCTTTTTGCCAAGTCAGCAGTTTTGTATGGTACCCCGATTATTTTGTAGTCTTCAACAACTGACGCTTACCTTCGCTAGTTTCTACGATAGACATGAAGTGGACGATTAGTGGGCACCCAAAATTAGTTTTTTTTATGTAGTCCTTAGTAAATAAAAACGCCTTAATGACTTGACAAGTTTTACGTTAAGAGCTACAAGATGTAGGGTTCGGAGGATTTCTTAGCGTAGTTAAGTGTTTTAGGTTTCTTCATTATTGGTTTGGTCAACTTATAGTTCGCAAAATGCATTTGATTATGTATTCTGTCTACTTTAAAAGTGCTACCGAAGAACATAGGTCTAGTCCATAAAGCTTTCACTTTGTTTGACAATGACAGTCGGAAAATGTTCAAATATATTCTCACGCCGCACATATTTCAGATCCTGATCTTTATAGGTTTTCGTTACTTAAGTATCGGGACTCTCGCTTCACAAATATTTGTCTTTTAAGATTACTTGGTTATTTAAGAAACATTTGAGAATTTATGGTTGTCCACCTGTGCATACTTCGTAGAAGTAATGATTTTGGTGTCGTTAAAAGCTTCACTTGAACGTTGGGGGACTATATGGCTTTCAGGAGATTTACTAATTAGTTCATTTTAAAAATAAGCGCAAAGTATGTTCTTGTACTCTTGTATGCATAAGATAATTCACTAATTTTCTATTCAGAACGTCGTTAAATACTTGAGGTCAATTGAAACCACTCAATATGCTCAGTGTGTTAACGTACCACTATCACTGCTAAATATATTTTATAGGGAGATATAAAAAGCTCAGTAAAGCAAGAACATACCATAAAAGGCAGATTACAACTCCAACCGTAGATACGCTGTGTGAGTAACTGCGAATATATATATATATATATATATATATATATATAATAGCACTTGATCTATGCGTTCGTAAAACAGTACTGTTTATGTGTAGTAAAATCATCAATTTGTCTTCACTTTTTTAAATAGTTGGATAACTGGCTCATTTCTAGGTTCTACATAAATAAGCTTTATATCCATTCTACTCTTATTATTCACATCTTTCGTAAATATTTTCTTCAGATTTCCTTTTATTTAATAAAAGCTGGACAATTTAATTATCAACTTTATTTCTTCCTCACAGTTTTGCGCCAGTTCTGTAGTTATCTAGAACCTGATGTACTGGCGAACACTGCTCATGTTGCACCCATATGTATCAGCCCATCTGGTAATCATCAACCTAATGGACAACCTGTTTCACCGAAAAAGTTATCGGGAATACACCCTGCAACAGCTGCCCTTCTTTCAAGTACATTAAACTCACTATCTGAAACTGCGTCTCAGCCACCATCTGTTGTAAATGTTGGACAAGCAAACATTTCTATGGAAACAAACACTGATGAGAATGCTCTAACCAACAATTTGGGGATTCCAATAGTTGTAGTGATGACAAAGGTGGGTAAAAAACTATACTGAAGTTAACTGACAGGCAGCCAACAGCAATTATTTTGAGTTTGTCGATCTTTAATTTATTTCTCGTAGGTTAGCTTAATTCGTGTAGTGTATGCTATCAACAGTGTATTTATTTCATATTACTCGTCTAGATCCTTTAACTTCCACAAGATTAAATGGTCAATAAGTCTACTGTAATGCCATTTAAAACTTATCCGTAATTTACCTCTTCATAAATTTCACCAATTCTTTTATTCACTTTGTATGCGAAAGCTGATTTTCCAGTTCTCTACAACAAAACCATAACTGATGTGTATTCTTATTCTGCCAGTCATCTGTGTCGCAGTTGATCTATCTATCTGTGTATCAAAAGGCTGGTATACTGTACAAAAGTTCTCGTATTATACTGCGTTGATAATCTTTGGGTGGCTGCTTGATATATTGTACTGGTAGCTGTCCACCAAGTGTATTAACCTTTTTTTTATTTCTTAAGGTTGATTCTATGGGGGCTCTGGAAAAAGAAAATCAGTTCACAGAAGAACACTTTGACTTCATCCAAATGCACGTTCGACGTTTCTGTTTGTCCTGTAAGTACTTTAGTTATTTATTTTTGTTGATCCTGTAAACCTAGTTAAATTGGTTCTTCTTGATTGTTCACTTTTCGTGTAGATATCTTAATGCCATTACTTATTAAACTATATTATTTTGATGACATTTGGTGATGGGATCACCAGTGTTCATTCTTTGATGGAATTTAATTGGGGGTTAACGCCAAAATACTGTCTCATGTATACACTCTAATAACGTGTTGTTCTATTAACCCTTCCATTATATACTGCCGGTGTCTTTTATCGTACCGGAAAAATTCTTACTACCATCAGACCTGTTGATTTTCTCATTCTGCCGGTCTGGTAAGGTTAATTTTCATTACTCACTAGTTCATTCATGGGATTATTGTTGCCAAACTGAATTGTTTTCTACGGTAGGTCTGTGGGAACTAAGGTGTTTCTGTTATAACTTGTGCCCTGTGTTCCTTGTTAATGTATAACGTGACGATGCCGTCAATTAGAGTACAGTGATTTATCGATCTGACTAATGACGCATGAAACCCGTGCGAGCAGTCTAGAATACTTACTAGTCCTGCTTTCTGCCTAGCCCAGCAAGTTAGGTCCAGAACACCAATCTCAGCCTCTGCGGTATGAATTATTTATTTCAATCATACTGGGTTTATATACCAACCAAACAGACCACGTCGTTCTATAAAATAGGAAACAACATTTGTACAAGATTTAGCTAAATGTGGCTATGAATAAGGGAGATAAATCGCATAATAATACTTCATAGGTCAAAATAAAGCTCATAAGAAGAGGGGCATGAATATGATTAGTTCAGTTACTTAACACTTATACGATAAAAATATACTCATAGTATCGGTCCATAAATGGATTCCAAAAGTTGCCACTCATTATTCTTATCGGGATATAACAGTTTCCAACCAATAAACAGCATCTATAGCCTTGATGCCCGACCGTTGCTGCTACTTTAACGTGGTGGTCGGGCTTGCCTATCGTGACGCATTAATCGGGCTACACTGACTGGAACATTCGTTCCTCAAGGTCTCACCATTCCAGATAGATGAGTTAAAGAACGGTAAGACTAAAAACAGCAAACGCAAGGTCCGATGGTGAAGTCGTGCTACCGACTGTACAGGGGTGTGAAGACTGTGAGTTGTTTCCCTCAACTAGGATGACAGCGATGCTGCCTTCCCACAAGGAGGGGTCGAGGTTAGAAAAGGTCGACCCTAAAAACTCACTTCTCGTCTTATTCCACGAGTTTCCGTCTCCGGTAGTAAGGTCTCAGTAAGTACGGAGATAACACAAAAACTACTCACGAAAGTCTTGTGTGACCGACCTCAAGCAGTTATCCCTTGGATACTGAGGTCACGCTTTCAGGTCACTAAGACCAACTCTAACCCAATTTCCTTTTTAGGTACCTTCAGAAGAACCCTTCTACGGTGTGGGCAACTGGGAAGTGATAACTGCCCTCATACTTCTAATAGCACTCAAGATCACTGTATTCATAATCAATCCTTTCAATTCCTATTATTTCTCCTATCTCGACTATCAACTCTATATTTCCTCCTCAAGTGTTACCATAGTCAATGAATCTAGTACGCGAAACACTGTCCCAGGTCTACTGAAACCTCGCTCCAAACTACACATTGGAGCCTTCAACGTACACACCCTATATCAAATCGGCTGACAGGCATCCTTGCCCAAAACCCTAGAGTCTCGTACCGTTAATGTATTCTGTGTCTCCGAAACACGCATACAGGATCCTAGTGTGGTCATTCATTTGACCTCACCTAACCAAAACGGGGAGCCGAATAGGTACACCCTTCGTTTATCTGGCGACCTGACGACAATTTCTCGTGGACTAGAGTGTATGCATAGCACTAAGTATAAAGGTAGAAAAAGCACTTTTAGAATGGCTTCCTGTGTACAGTCGCTTATGTACTTTTCAGCTAAACGGCTCCGTAAGAACTCGAAAAGATAGGAACACACGTCGTTGCCTTTTGGTCATTTCTGCCTACGCTCTCGCTAACTGCAGCTCGGATGAGGTAAAACTTGAATTTTACAGAAAGCTTTTTGAACTTCTTCAAAAAGTTAGACGCTCAGACACTACTCGTAGCAGGTGACTTTAATGCTGAAGTGGGTAGCTTAAACCAAACAGAAAGACATTTAGGTAGGTATACAGGTATTTATTTATTTATTTGAACACATAAATATTGGTACAAAGGGGAACCGAATACATATGCCCCGCACAAGTGACTTGATTCTTGTGTGATGTGTGTTACTGCCCGGGTGCCCGGACCGAAGCAGGTGGTTTTCTTAGGGGGCCACACCCGGAGCCTTTGACCTAAATGTCTGATCCACAAGGCAGTGGAACAACGTAAGGAGATGCAGTCCCATGGTGGCCGGCAATCAACAATTGGTTCATACTCCATTTGTTTCCTTGGGATACTGGAGCCCATGTGCACTATTAGCTTGAAATCAGGGTTTTCCAACTCCCCGAGGTGGACCCTCCGTGTCCATCAACCCGGTTAAAGCGCCGGACATTTGCTCTTCATCCTCTCAATTTCGTAACACCCTCCCCGCGTAAAGTCTGTGAGTAGGACTTCCTTGGCAACGGCTGTTTACGCGTGGCCATGCGAAAGCATTCCGAGGGGGAGAGCGGATTCTCCCCACTCTCGGCCGTACCAAGGCATTCGGGGTCTCGGTTAACAGATAATGGTGACCTTCTGCTAAAACTGTGCCTAGGCAATCGTTTATTTCTAACGAGCACTAAATTTAAGCATAAGGAGAGACATCGCCTAACATGGCGACCCCATGCACCAAACCAACGATGGACTCAAATAGACCATATTGCCATCAGTCATCGTTGGAGAGGCTCGATATAAGACTGCCGATCCTTCTGGAATGCCTGTTTAAACTCTGATCATGCTCTAATACGAGCACACATTTACTTGCGCTTCTCCGGACACAGAAAAAACGAAGCAATAATGATAACATACTATGTCACAGAATATGTCCAATCAATTAATATAAACATTTCTCACTTATTCCCGTTGATAGTTTACAGCAGTGATACCTAGTATGAAGACCAGATAGGTTTTATACACTAAACCGGACCTCCAGTATTACTCATCCAATGACGTTTAGAACAGCAGAAAGAAGTAAACTGTTTGAAATGGTATTAGAACTCAAGATCTAATGGAAGATAAATAATGATTACACTTACGTCACTGCTGCCGATATTAAAATACATCATCTGAGGTTTTCAATCATTGACTCCAACAAAGTATAGGTGGATAACTTGAATTTTTTAAAACACTTTGTGTTTTTTCCTTTTTAATTATGTTTCTATCCCGGAAGACAACCTCTAGATAATAAATAATATTGAGTAGACCAAGAATTTGAACAGAAGGATTTTTGTAATAATTAAACTATAAAAATGTGAATGTTGTCACTTTTTGTTTTTTTGTAGGGTTTGTATTAACCATATAATATGTCCTAACACCCCCGAATGATGTAAATAGTCAACAATTTCAATGTTTGTACATTGCCTTGATATAGGACTTGTTTGTCATTTTAAAATAGTTGGTTTTCCTGCACATATAAGTTAATATTACTCCCTAGTTAATGACTTCATAGTTTCTTTCTGTTTCTTTTTTTCAAATACATAATGTCTTGTAATATTCACTGACTTTTTACCACTTGAAATGATTGTCAATTTTTATATTCATTTAGATGGAGCGGCACTGTTTTATGTGTCAGTAAAGGAGGACAAAAACTGTGATTTACTGAATCGTTATCTACAAAGTCGTATCTACGGTTTTCCATTCAGTCAAACTGCGTATGTTGTCGAAAGAGACTGTATTTTCGTGTAAGTCTTCAATTAACCTAAGGAAAATAATTAACTTATAGTCCAGCCGGATGGGATAACCCAAAGAAAATTGGAATTCTTGAGGAAAACCTTACTCAAGTTCAACCGCATAGTCTCTATTCTGATGTAGTTCTTCCACCACCGTCAAAAAAAGCTGCAGTTCGCGAACCGGAACTGTTTGCTCAAGATGACCAAGTAGGTTGTATAATATGTTCTTGATGTGGCAAGTTTAACGGAAACCAGTAACTGAGATTTTGCCTGGAAAATACTGCATTCTAGCAAATCATCAAAAATGTTAATATTTGTCCCTTAAAACTGTCATTAGATAGTAATGTTTATGATAAATGTAACCAGGAATGCTAAATAGCGTTCATCTGGAGGCTACCGTCTCAAGCTCTATATTGATTATGAGTGAATAAAGCTTGTAATCAATCACGAAAATACAACTCTCAATGTTTCGAAAGTTAGACTATTCTCAAGGTGCCTGCAGAGTTTGGGTACGTGGAACTTAAGTTCGTGGTTCATAAATGTAACTGTGATTTAGGTTCCTTTAAGGGCTTTTAGGTTCCAGGAGATAGTGCCTTCGTAGGTTAATAGATTATCTGGAAATAAATCTCATATCCATTGTGGATTCGCCCTATTTAGCGTGCAATTTTAATTATCTGTTTGATTGAAAATTTTCTCAACTTAAGCGCAGGCTTATAAGAAGTCTACGTAATGATCGTGAACAGTGGTGGGTAGCGAAAGCAAGAGAGATGGAAAAGGCAGCGGCAATAGGTAACAGTAGGCAGCTATTCAGACTCGTTAAAGAAACCGGTATTAGGAACCCGAATATCAGTGAAACCATCTCAGATAAAGATGGGCATATAATTCATTCTCAATCCAGGAGGTTGGATCGATGGGCAGAACACTTTAGGGATCAGTTCAACTGGCCTTCAGCCACACTTCAATTACCCACGATCCCCAGTCGTCCTGAATGGCAAATTGATGTAAGTCCTCCAACCCTCTGTGAGGTTGAAAAAGCTATAGGAAATCTGAAGCGAGGGAGAGCAGCAGGCCCTGACAGGTTGACCCCTGAGATTTTTAAGGATGGTGGTCCAGTACTAGCAGTGAGATTGACTGAGGTCTTAGGTAGAATCTGGGAACTGGACGTAATTCCATCTGACTGGTCCCAATCACTGATTGTGCCAGTTTATAAGAAAGGACAAAAGTCCTCTTGTGACAATCACAGAGGGATCAGTTTGACTAATATAGTGTCTAAAATATTAGCTTCAATAATACTAGGTCGCCTAACCAAAGCTCGTGAAGAGCAGACTAGAGAAAACCAAGCTGGTTTTCGACCTGGACGTGGTTGCATAGACCAGATATTCACCCTACGTCAGGTCCTAGAACATAGACACAAATTCAGACGTCCCACAATAGTAGTATTTCTTGACCTTAAGGCGGCATTTGACTCTGTTGATCGTGAGGTTCTATGGCAATGTTTGTCACTGAAAGGAGTACCAAAGAAGTACATTAACCTCATAAAGGCTCTCTACTCGAGCACAACTGGTCGAGTTAGAGCCTATGGCGAACTGTCATCAGAACTGATTACCACAAGTGGCGTTCGTCAGGGCTGTCCACTCTCCCCATTCTTGTTTAACTTTGTCATTGACTTACTTTTAGAGATAGCACTTTCATCAGCTAAACCTCCAGGAGTTGAACTTTTACCAGGAGACTCACTTGTCGACTTAGAATACGCCGACGACATAGTTTTACTCGGTGAAGACGCTGACAACATGCAGAGTCTTCTGACCACTATAAGCAACAATGCAGGCATGTTCGGAATGCGATTCTCTCCCTCGAAGTGCAAAATGTTACTTCAGGATTGGGTTGCATCGACACCTGAACTAATGATAGTGAGTGAAGTAGTTGAGCGTGTAGACCACTTCACTTATCTTGGAAGTCTCATCAGCCCTTGTGGTCTGGTATGTGACGAAATCTCAGCACGGATACAGAAGGCTCGTCTAGCTTTCGCCAACTTGCGTCATTTATGGCGTAGGCGAGATATCCGTCTAGCAACCAAAGGACGGGTTTACTGTGCAGCAGTTCGCTCCGTCCTACTCTATGGCAGTGAAACATGGCCAATAAGAGTAGAGGATATTCGTAGGCTACTAGTGTTCGATCATAGGTGTCTTCGAAGCGTTGCTCGTATATCCTGGGACCACCGGGTAAGTAATGCAGTTGTTAGGAAACGAGTACTAGGTAGGGATGGCAAATCGATTGATGAAGTAGTGAAACTTCATCAGTTGAGATGGCTGGGACATGTGTTACGTATGCCCGACCACCGACTGCCCCGACGTGCAATGTTTCATGGTGTAGGAGTAGGTTGGAAGAAAGCTAGGGGTGGCCAGACCAAAACGTGGCACAAATCAATGAAGTCACTGACAAGTGGACTGGGCCATGTTGGTAGGTGTAGACTACCTGGTTGGGATTCGCGAGATGACAGCAACCGATGGTTAGAGACCTTGAATGACATGGCTCAAAATCGTTTGCAATGGCGAAGATGCATCCACTCTTTGTGTTCTACCAAATTCTAATCTTCTGAATTCCTCATGTCTTTATCTTTTTCTCTTTCCAAATTTATTTCACTGTACTATACTCCTTCAATAATTTCTTGAAACCCCTAATCTTTTGGATTTCTGATTATACTCCTACTACTTCTACCACTATGGGATTTGAATCGACAACTGCATCTCTGTGCTAATGTGGTATGGCAACTCGAACTGATGTACGTACGTACGAAGTTCTACGTTGTGACTGACTGACTGACTGAAAATTTTCTCAATCAGGACGGACATAATCATGAAAACAAGAGTATTTCTAATTTATGTATTTTTGGGGAACTGTTCTATGGGTGGTTTTTAATCTTCACTTTCATCATAATTTCTAAATAGTATCCATTAATATCTACTACTCAGTCAAATTTCAGTCTCATAGAGATGTGTTATAAAACTATGTGAAGTTGCTAACCTTTTATGACGAGTTACTACATTTAGTTTCCTAAGTAGCTATCAATTGACTGCGACATTATATCAGTCGTTTCAGCGGTCAAATCAAGTACGTAGTCAAAATATTTAGTTTTAAATGTCTTTATTCCGAATTTAGATGTATGTAATAAGACTACCGTACCACTTTTCGCTTTGGGCACTGAATTTTATTAATAATATGTTTTACGTAGTGTCTATACATTTTTAGTGTTTTTTCATATAGTCATTTCTTACTCGACTCTCGGTCAGTATGCAAAGAGATAATGCTCAGGCAAATATTTCAAATAATACAATATCTGGTAATTCAGATTCTGTCATGGATCAACTTGGAGCAGCTACTGCCTTGATGAATCCGTCTTCTAATGTTGGAAGTAGACCAGTTTCTGGATCTCCCCGCACACCTGGTTCTGCTGGTAGATCAAAGGTATTCGACCAAATATTTTTGTCACAGTATTTCATTTATTTGGTAAACAAGATCTATTATTTCAATTTTCTCGATTACTTTTAATTTCCAAAGGATTATTTTCTACATTTAATAATCTTCCTCATTTGTAAGAGCCTATAGTTTGATAACTGTTTTAGAAGCTTTATGATCATAATAAATTCAGCCAGTGCATGCTACTAGTAAAAATTTACGCCTGATCCTCATAAGTAAAAAACTGTTCTGTAGTCCGTTAATCAGCATTGACACCCGAAGTACGAAATTTGCTACCTCTTAGGATTATATTTGTCTGGCCCTACAAAAGTTTATGCAGCATGAAAATGGTCCGCTAATCGCCAATTGAAGCATTTATTCTCGTGCGTTCAAATCTTGATGTAGGTGTAAATTTGTCCCAGTTCGTAGATAATTTTTCTTGGTTAATACATGAAAGTACAAAACCTGAATCCAAAGCTTTCCATTGATTTGGCGCTAAAGTTTTTCATTGTTCTGGCTTATTGTTCTAAAATGCATTGTGTTAGGTTTTACTTGCCCAACATTATTAATTATGTTGTGTGTATGTTGTTCGTATTCTTGACTATCTGAAATTCTAGTACACAAAGGTAATCGATTTTGTTGTATTAGTGTTACTGATATTACTTATTTCATGATAAATCCTAATTTATTTTACTTCTGAAGCTTGTTTTCATCTTCTTAATATTGTAACTGTAACAACTGTTCTTCATGGGCTACCAATAAACAATATTTGTTTTATGTATATGAATACATAATATTATGATGAGACAGTGTACAAATTCTGTTTTTAACGAAAGTCCCTGTCTTTAAAAAAGCAAATATGATTTACTGTTATAATTGTTTTTGCTAATAAACGACCCAGCTACTCCTATTGCTCAGTATTCTTATACAATGACACTCGACAAAATCCCCAAAATCAGAACACATTGAACAAGAACGAAATTGTATTCAAAATAACAGGGGTAGGTAAACAGCAATCAATGGTCAGAAAGACGTTCATATATTTATAATATATGCATAAGAAGCTTCTAGATGTTTGTCCAACAATCTACCAGAGCTGATTGGTTTAGAATTAACCAATCAGTGTGCGCCGTCACGGTCATGCACATAACGTGCCTTAATCCGGTTTATTTCCCGCTAACATTTACATAAAAGTATCACCTGTATATTTTTATCGAAATGATTGAAACTGATGTTCTCTGTTAACAAGTGTCATAGGTTCCAAACTTCGGGAAGTTTATAGTGTATTGGATATCGTTGTAAAAGTAAATATTTCAATGCGTTATATATTTCGATCTTATCTTTAGGAATATCCTAAATATTCCATGCACTTTTCCGTCTGATCCATCAATGTGGCGTACTGCATAGACCATTATAAAGAATAAGGATAGATTCCAGTAAATTAAGATAACCGACCACCACCGCATTGGTCGAATGGCGTAACACAGTTCCACTTGAAGGAGTTTGGTCGAATAAATAGAATCATTAGCTTTAATACAACATATATTTCATAGTACACAGTCATCTGAATGGCTTTTGAATTAAATCACTCTTATTATCCATTGATTTTGTTCTCGAATCTTATGATAAATACCATGTCTGCTAAAGATTAATGTCACATCACACTACTAAATAATAAAATTGTGATTCGGTATCGCGGTGTCTTTTTTGCTGTCGTTGAAATCCTCATATTATTTTACAAAACCTCAATCAAACACTGCTAGCTTTTATTTGATGTCGATTTGCTAGTTAGTATTTCTCTCAAATTTCCTTTAAGTATGTCTAAAGTATCTCGAGACTTGATTGTCATTAATTACACCACCATTTAAATACGTTACCTTAAAAGGTCTAAAATAATTCATCTTAAACTAAATTAAGGGATTTTTTTAATCTAGTAACATTATATTCCTGTCTAATTTACCTTAATTTTTATGTTGACAATTTCAAGCAGTACGTAATTTAGATCAACTATTATTTCAAAATCTTTTTGTTTGTATACAGGTTCATATCATTATCATATTACCTTTGTATCATTTAATTCACTGGAGTTGTTTTGTTTGAAGTCATTGGACTGCCATATATGTGTACAAATCGATCAGATAATAATAATAATAATAATAATAATCTACATCATGATTAGCCATGTTTTAACAATCGATAAGAAAAGAAACAGAAATTTGGTATAACTATAATCGATAGACATACATTTAGATAGTTCTGTTTATCAACCTAATAGTATAATTGATGGCAGAGAAAAGTCAGTAGATAGACTATGTGAACCAATGAAAATAAGTGATCCCGGTTTATAAGAAATAAAAATTTTTAGTATTTCACTTTGTTTAATCTCGTATAAACTCAGACTATGTCAATATGTTTCACAATATATTGCAATAGTTGCAACACAACAGTACGTAAACTGAATTATACATGAGCTATCGATTAAAGAATTAATGCACTAGTAATTTCTTGTTAAGAATGGTTTCGCAACATGATGTAGTGTTACAAAATTTGTGATAATCCCCAATTGTTCAGTGACGAAATTTCCAAGTTTCAGGTTATTTTAACTTAGCAAAACTACGACATGTGATTTTGCTTATTGTATTTGGTATAACGGATTGTTTAAAATATTTTTATCATACAGGTATACTACGATAATGAAACTAATCGTGTTATATCAGATCCAAGATTCGTGACTCAGAATAGAGGACCAGAGTATAGACTAGATAATAAATTACTCAACACAATTACAAGCGGTCACTCTTAGTGAGTCTGGAGTAGAAATCAATGAGATGAAAGGAAACCACATATTTAATAGTCCATAGTCTGTGCTTGTTTGTTCACGCTTAACGACCAATCATATTTTACTTTCACTACCACATTTCAGTATTATAGGCTGATCATTGTTTATCAATGAAAAAATGTAATTTATTGAGTGTTCCACTCCACTTTCTTGTACAACCCTAAATAGCAATATTTGCCTTTATGTTTTAATTTGACCGGGCTACTCTCGATCTCACACTACAGCTAGCTTAATATTTGACTTGTGCAACGCATGGTTTAACTTCTATATATGATAATTAAAATAACTCATGTCGCTGAATAAAAATTAAAGGAATTCGGCGATGAAGATTTCCTTTTTAATGAAATCACTTACCTAAGCTGTACATTCGTATTTATAGTTGTATGGTAAATATATATCTATAGAAAGATAGGAAAGATTGCATCATAAAGTGATTTAAGATTCCAAATACCACATGAGGTTGTGTAATAATCAGAGGGTTAAGGAAAAATAGAAGGATGAAAATAATTTACGGATGCGAATAATGACTCAGCTAATAAATTCACTTAAAGTAGATGAATTTTTTTATCTTCACTAATATCTACAGTTTCTAGCTAATATATTCCGGATAAAATGTTTATTTCTAGTCTCTTAACAGTAAACCAAACACCATAGGTACCAATAATAAAGTTTGAGTCAATTATTTCAGATAAATTGAACTTTGAGTAGAATGTTAATAACAGAGTAACGCTATATTTGTGGAATCTCGATAATTAGCAACACTTTATATCAGCTTTTACATCATCGTTTGTACCCTATTTCTGTTCACCACTCAGTTCTGTTGTTTATTTCTTAGCCTTCTTCAGCTGTTGGTGGAGCTGCTGGGACAACAGGGGGACCTGGATCAGGGGCTTCTGAAGGTGTATTAGCCAATTTTTTCAATAGTCTGCTTAGCAAACGCACACCTGTTGTTGGTGGAGTTGGCGGCATTGGAACATCTGCATCATTAAGTACACAAGGTTCTTTAGGTAATCAGACAAGTTTTGTTGAAATATGCTTGTTAGTCTTCAACGTATTATAGAAACATTGCTTTTTGTTCCTGCTTTTATCACTTAAGGACTGTTATTTGACCGTATTGAAATTCTTATAAAATAGTTTATTGTGGATGCTATATGTATATTTTTACTGCTTAAGTGTATATTTTTTGAATAACTTAATTCATAATGTATAATCTATACAAAACTTTGGCATAAGTAGATTTATCGTAATGGCTTTTTTGAACTTGATATTTGACATTATGTCGTATTACTTGTAACTCAGTTACCTCTACAGCAACCTGCACGTCGGTTTTACTTTAATTAAAACATTTGTATTTGACATGGAGAGGCAATCAGAAGTAGCCTAATGGAAGTGTTAATCGATCCCAATCAGAAGTGACCCAAAGTTCAAGTGCATTTCGTTGGGTCAATAGGTCAATTTTCTAAGGATATAGTGGTATATACATATGAATGAGTATTTGTGCATTTCATCTGGTAATCCAGTACACTTTCTCTCTCACTCTTGTGTTCTCGCTCAAATAGTCAGTTGGGGGGATAGGCGCATACTATTCTGTGTATCTAGTGTCAGATTTCGGACACCGCACGCCGTAAACGTATTTCTCAATTTCAATAAATGTATTTAAATCCTACCTAAATATGTATTCAGTTTCTTGCTTTTGTATGCACCCTTTATGGTGGATCGCTACCTTTAAGTCTTCAAGGAGAATTTACGGAAAAGCTGTGTTTTGTTGCTTCTGTTGATACTTAGGTTAATTTTTAAGATCAGCTGATTAAAGAATAGTGATGCATTTACACCAGTTTCCTCGTGCCCCTGATTTCAGGACTTAATTTAGCCTTAGAACAATTTACTAGATAAGTCCCTACACTGTCACACAAAGTTTCGGCATGGCTAACATCAATGATGTCCACCCGTTCTCGCTTCTTTGTGTGGACTTTAGTGTGTTGCCTTCAACCGCATCTTTCGATCGAGCTATCATTGGAGACCAACAGTTTCCGGTTAGGTAGCTGACGTTCAAACAAACTTTACACAACTTATTTTAGAGGCAAATTCTACTTGCTTATTAGGGTCTTTAACTTTAAACTCTGATCTAGGAAACAGGCTTGTAAACACATTAAACATAATAGTCTGAGGGGACTGAGTCTGCTATGTGGAGTGGCTTCATCTTCAACTGCACTAGTAAATGATTTACAATTGCCGAGGGAAAGTTGTAAGATTCAACGTCAACTCTGTAACTTATTTATGTTCCATAAGGTGCTCTAAGAAAGGATAGGTAATTAAATATTGGATTTAGAGTCACACAGGATTACCTATTACGGTATTGTGAAGTCTAAGTTAAGACCACCATAGTATATTGTGCCTTATTAGAGTCGGAAGTAAGCTCTCGTAAGGCGCTAGAAATTATAGATGAGGGACATGTAATAGTTTAGACGTTTGTCGATAAATTTGTAAATATTTCCAATATTGAAGGAAACTGTCTAGATAATTAAAGAAGTTATCATGTGAATGAACTCCGAAGTAGATGAGCCACGTCTCAGACTTGAATCCTTCGAGGACCATAGATGATATAGATCTCAAATTCACAGTGTATACGAAACGAGAGTAGGCGAACGTGGTCTGAAAAATAATCGGAATTATTTGTGAGCCTACGTTTAGAGACTTTAAAGAACTTGTGTACGGACAGTCTGAAATAGCCAACATTAGGTATAGGTTACTCGTTAGTAGAAGTTCAACCGACCGTGGTTAATGTGAATTCTTGTTTCATGAACAAGAAATATAGTGCCAAATTTAATAAGTCTAGAACATTATTTACAAGTGCAGTTGAAGATGAAGCCACTCCACATAGCAGACTCAGTCCCCTCAGACTATTATGTTTAATGTGTTTACAAGCCTGTTTCCTAGATCAGAGTTTAAAGTTAAAGACCCTAATAAGCAAGTAGAATTTGCCTCTAAAATAAGTTGTGTAAAGTTTGTTTGAACGTCAGCTACCTAACCGGAAACTGTTGGTCTCCAATGATAGCTCGATCGAAAGATGCGGTTGAAGGCAACACACTAAAGTCCACACAAAGAAGCGAGAACGGGTGGACATCATTGATGTTAGCCATGCCGAAACTTTGTGTGACAGTGTAGGGACTTATCTAGTAAATTGTTCTATAGGCAAATCAAATTCTACAAAGTTTTGAGTAGTAAGTAAGGGACAAAACATGTGAGTCATTAAGATTTAGTATCGTTCCGAAAAAAATCACATTAAGAGCAAACCAATTTGTTAACTAATTGTGGATTTGGAGGCTTTTCATTTCAGAATATGTGGCTTAACGTTACGACTTTTTCTTGCATTCATCAGTTCACTTTTTTAGTAGCTGGTCACAACATTATTCTATCCTTTAATTTTTCTATCAGCTTCGTGATTATTTTTGTTAACGTCATTGTTTCTACTGTTACCACTATCTTATTATCGGTTTCTTCTTTCTCTTATATCGAAAGAATTTATAGAAATGTATGCATAAATTAACAAGACAGGGTTTTTTGTCTAGGCAGACTTCACTCTGATTCTTTGGTTTCTTGTAAATGTCTTCCGTAAAAGTAGGATCTCTATTTGTATGCAAATAGTAAATCTTTATTCTTGTTTAACATTTAAAAGCTTGGTGACCTAAAGAAACTTCTTAGCGAAACAGTAAGTTGTTTATTTTATTGATAGATTTGGTTTTTTATTTGTTTGCTATTAAACACCAGATATTTAGAAAATTATTGGTTCTTCTTATCTTTATTTTTGGAAAAAGTAATTTGTATAAACTCATGAAATTCGTTTTTCACGTTAGAATAAGTGATTTCTTTGCTTTTTATAAATTAAATTCCTGCAGATAGGACGTCGATCTCACAAAAAGATATTCAATCTGAACTGAAAAGGCTGGCTCAAAGTTCTCGTGAAGCACTGGATGTTGGAGATAATGGTCCTGAACAGTTATTGGGTGATGTTCGACAACAGAAACTGGACGAAGTCAAATCAGTTGACTCCGGATCATCTAAATTGACCAAGACAACATCTAGCTTCAGCGAGCAACCAAGTCAAGTTTAGTTATGCATTAATTCTTATTATTTCCGATATTTCTCATCTACGAATTCAGTTAACAATTCAGATTATCTTCGTTACAACGAACTGTATGCTTTAATGTGACATTTTCATTCTTTTTCTTATTCTGATGCTTGGATTTAACGTTCGAGTTCCTTTTTAGGCTTAATGTTTATATCAAACAAGTTTCTCCAACATGTGACTCATAACTTAGAAGCCAATCATCATTTTCCTAGAGCAGTATTCCCAGAATCGAAATTTGTGCAAAATGACCTTATTGAAGCAGTTCTGTAGAAGGGACATTTACTTAAGCTGTGTGTCGTAAATTGACCATCCTTTCCACACCTATACGACAGGTAAAAATGGCACGACTTGTAATTAAGTGCATGTCTTATGTAGGGATGTCATCCTTATGATTAACTTGGGATCAAGTGACGTACGCGATAAACTAGTCAGTGATTTGAACTGTAGTCATTCTGTAACATCAAGTAACAAAAAAATGTCAACTGGGTTAGGCTGGCTTGGCTCAATTGTTGGATACTACGAGTATTGGTATATGCGTGTATCAGTGTTTTAGCTGGTACTTTTCGTTTTTTCGGAGATATTAGTAGACTGGGAATACTATGCTTCTTAAAACCAATGCATTTATCCAATAACACGACCCGGGTGGGCGGGTGCTTCATAAAAGCTAACAGTGTCAATTATTTGAGGTCTATAAAGTATAACATAGGTGGAAGGTCGAAACATCCCTAAGCTTAATGACTTCACTGTGCTCGGTAGTCGACACCAATCTTCTCAACTAATCCTTCCCACGCGAACAGAAAGACGTTGTGCGATATTTTCCTCGACAAATGTTCGTCCGGTAGCGATTGTTTGGCCGTCTATTACAAAACTCAGCATACAACCAGTGCGCAAACTTATTTTGGCGAGTTCTGTTAATTATTGGTGCTTCTGACGTCACTGTAGTCAGCTTCAATGACTAGTCGGAGTTGCCGTAATAAAGCTATATTAACATAAGCACTAAAGCAGTTAATTGATTATGGTGGGCTTAATGTGCGAACGTGAGAACAAGTTTTAGCTAGAGAAATGATGTAATCTGGCGTCAGCATGTGTCGAGATATATTACTGGTAAGCAGCGATGTAAACAAAGCATGGTGATACAGCGCCAGCTGTAATTGATTTGAGTAATTTGCATAGATAACTAATTGCCTAACACTCTTATGTAGAGCAGACGTTTCCTACAAGTTGAACAGCTTCGTGTGAACTGTCAGTGGAGTGAAACAAAGCATACTGTTTGTTAGTAGACTTGTAAAACAAATTGACGCTGGCAAATAACAACTGGCAAGCATCTGTGTTTCTCCATATGTCTATAACCAGCAACGAGAACTAATACTAGGAGCGTGTTCGCAGATCACAAATCAGAGAAGAGAACATAAACGTTTCAGGTTGGTCAGTCTTCGGCGTCTCATGAGCAGCGTAGAGACATATCAAAAAAATGGCCCGGATTTTCCAAAAAGTACCCGCTATATCAGCTCAAGCATCGCGAAAATGCTTTCATTTTCCAAAAAGAGCTCAGGAGATGTCGAATATCTCTGGAATTTGACCCACAATTCCTAAAGGGTGTCTGAGGTATAAACGTGATTGATCATCTTAACAGGAATCATGACATATAGAATCTCGTTATTAAGAGGGTGTAATTGTTTACTAGTAACTTTCGTGAAACACCAGCTTCCGCACACAACTCACAGTTTGTTTCTATCTTCTCAGCTAGACTCCATCAAACTAACTTAAGTCTTCTAGTTTATAAAAGCGATATGTATATTCGTTCTGTAGCTGTAAATAATTCCCCAAAATCCATAGCTCATTAAGTGTTCGACATTGGATGCTGACCATGTTGTTTAAGTGGACTTGTTTAACTGAAGGCTTTCGGTCATGCATCCGTACCAGATCACGTTGCAACACTGCGTGGGACACAGCTCCTACGTTTCATTAGCCAGCTTATAGAAAAGGTCCTCGATATATTGGTAACGAATCAAATATATCTTTCCTGCCTCTTCTCGTCTGATTTCTATCTGACTGGGAACGATCGAATATAGGAGGTGCTACTGGTAGCTAGTTGTAAAACTAGAATATCCGTGGTATCCTCAGTTCTATTGAAAACGTCGCAAATTATGCAACCTACCTATGTACGAAATATGGCGTACTGTAAATTACAGTGTTTATTGTAACAATAGCAAAAATTGGATGGCGTTAACGTCATCCTGCACATTTTCCTAGACACAGGTTCTTAAAGGATCCCGAAGCTTGTGGTTAAATCATCTTATAAACCAGTCACGGGAAAGTACCAGAATAGGAAATACGATGCTCGAGTGCTTCACAACAATCTAAGAAGTGACTCGTCATAACATGAAGTTTGATTTTCCGTGCCTCGAGAAAGTAACATTGAAAACACGAAGCGAATAGTGTGATTGGAGAAAATCATGTACCAATATTGCACAAGTAGGGGAAAATTTGCACACAAGGAGACCAAATGCCTTATAAGTACCAGGTAATTGGTGAGACAACTCGAAATAGGCAGCATTTGTCTTGACGAATGTCGATACCACAAATATCGCTGTAATTGTTTGAAGTATCTTAAGCATTGTGCGGACTGGAAATCCCAAGAGTAACTCTATTTAACCAAGAAGAATCATATGGACACGACCGAACTTATTGTATTCGGAATTCCAAATGAAGTTTGAAAAAATCATTAGTTCATACAAACAGAACATCTGCCGCAGCTTAAATTGGAATATGTTGTCGAATTTATGTCTTCTCCTTAGATTCATTGTCTATCAATTAAACTGCGCATTGGATATACACTCTGCATGGTGTAGAATATACTCATTAGTATCAGAACTAACAAGTGAAATTGGAATGAACTCCCCTGGGTCCTGGAATTGTATATGATCAACATGTCGGTTGTGTACTGAAAACACTGATGTCTAAAATTTGAGCAATAACCTTTCCAACACTATCCTCCACACGAAAAAATATTCGATCTTTATATCCCAAAGTTATAGATGATATGGCTTCATTTAAAACATATTTCTCACGTTCATTAGGGGATTCATTAGAAATGACTTCATGATAAGAATTAACAACATTTGATATGAAATCATCTGTATCTTACATATGTTGGCAATTTTCGCGTTTTCGGACATTTTTCTACGGTACACACATTAGTGAAGTAGTTTGAGAATACTTGAGATTTACCAAAGCCATCCTCCACTAATGATGAAGCATTATTATCTCCCCATTCTGCTGGAATATTTCCCCTTCATTTTGTCCTTCTATTTATATACTAATACAGTAGTTTAGAACATTCTTTAGATTTCGTACCAATGTTTCTTCATTCAACCTTCTAGACTTGCGGAGGGTATTCCGATCTTCTCGATACTCAGATTTTATCACATCAGTCTCCAGTAACCTTAATCTATCAGACATTTTTTTCTTTTACGGAGAAGGATGCGAACCTCCCTACTGAAACATGATGGATAGTCTCGCGAACGCCTTGGTCTAGTCAAAGGGATTTAGGGTGCAGTAACATCGAAATATAAAATTCGAAATGCATACCAAGCTGTTTCAGTTTGGGACTAGCTCTATTGTCCAAACTACTGATGATGCTGCATATATAATATATTGTATATTAATTTTTAAGACGTAAGCTCTGGGTTAAGCTGATGCGGTTTTCGGTTGTTATATGGAAGTCAAAGTTTAGAACTGAGTGATCACTTTTGCCAAGGGGTAGTATCTAACCAAGGTTCATGACGTCGTCCTCATAATGGGTCAATATGAAATCTAATAAGAATGATTCAGAGTCCACATCGTACCTATGCCCTCCTTTCACATGTTTTACCAGGGCACATGTGATAACTGTATCAACAAGTCAGTTCTCAGATTTTTACAAACTACCTTAGGGGAAATAAAGTCCCCTAGAATTAGACATGGACCACTTTGTGACAAAGTACTGAGACTGTTTAGCAAGACTTCATTTATCTCACAGCTTGGATTGCGATAGACCAAACCAACCAGCAGCTCTTGTTCATCGTATTTCAAGCGGCAGCTAACTAATTCGCACGTGTTGCTCTCATGGGATACACTGTCGATAAAGTCTTAGGGATAGTATTCCTAATGAAAAGATCTATTGCCTGTCTTTTAAGCTTATGGATTCTGTCGGCTCTTACCAACGTGAAACCTCAAAATCAAGTTCCATACTATCTATATGCTGCGTCAGCCAAGTTTCTGTGACTGCGATTATATCTGACTTGGTTGAGTCAATCTGTACACCTAGTTCCGACTGTTTATTGAGCAAGCTTCGAGCATTAGCGCGACAGAGCTGAAGCTTATTTAATTAGCATTGTTCAAACTTTTGTCAAAAGGTAGAACATATGAGTTGTTTGATTTTTCCGTTTAAGGTCGAATTACCTAGGTCACTAGCTGAAACCATATAAATGTATACTAATTTATCGTGTTGCCACTTGGTCGACAACACTGGATATGTATGAAACAACTTCGAATGGGGAAGCGGAAACGAAAAAATATCTTTGGTCAGTTAACCATACATAAATAACTCAAACTGTTATAGGTCCAGCCTCCTAGATGAAGTGACAAATAAAGCTAAAATTGGTCTATCGGACTCCAAAAATCTTGTTGTATTTGGTGATGATTTGAGCGGAAAATCAACCTTGATTTGTCGGCTTCAAGGCAATGAAGATAAACAGGAAGGATTCGGCTTAGAATATGATATAATCGAGGTGAAAGATGAAGTAAAAGATGGTAGTTATGCAAATAATATAATGATACTTAAATTAGTTTCTGCAAACCTAAGCGTCTTCATTATCGATGGGAACCCTATCCAAAGCCATTTGCTGAAATTTGTGATAACTGAGGACTCGTTCAACGACCAAATGGCTCTTATGGTCGTCAGCATAAATGAACCTTGGAAAATAATTGAAGCTTTGGAAAAATGGGCAGAAATACTTAATAAACACATCAACAAATTGAAACTATCAAAAGAAATGATAACGGCCTGCAAATCAAGGAGTAAGTTATACTTAATTATTTGATTTGTCAGTACGGTTTCGGATTTTTTCAGATTCATATTTGTGTATTGAATGCAGAAGGTCTATTTCCTGTGTCGGTTCTTTTATCGTAAGCTTTTCAGAGCGTCCACCTCTTTCTTGAATTAGTAGTTTGTGAGGCAGACACTGTTTCGTAGGGTTGCGGATTCTAAGAACTCATGACTCGATGTAAAAACCTGTACGCCATTGGTATTTTGTTTGTTCATGACCTTCCTGGTATGTCCTCTGAGTTGTCCTGATCTCATAGAAAGAAAAAGAGAGGATGTATCAGGTCAAAATTCATCTCTTAGTATCCTATACATCAAAATCAGATCATCTCCCAATCTGCGGTGGGACAGAGTAAAGCAGTCCACCAACCCGGTTAAAGCGCCGAACATTCGCTTTTCGCCCTCTCAATTTCGCAAACAACACCCCGCCACGAGAAGGCAGGTTATATCTGGTGGTATCTCCAATGTATTGAAATAAAGCCGGAGTGACTGTGGTTTAATACAATTCGTTATCAAACGAAGTTTTTTAATCGTGCTACTTCTAAGTTTCCCCAGTTTGTAAAGGGTGCATCAAAGTCACCTACTATAAGGCTTTCACACCTGTTTGATCAGGATTTAGGTCTGTTTAGGAGGAAGTCGTCCACTAAACATTTTGAAATGTGGTATACCACAGTTAGTTCAATGTTTTGCCCTCTATATTTCACCACGCCAGTTCACGTGTTCTTGATTCATGTGCCGCTAGGGTTAGGGTGATTTTCATGTACAGGATAACCCCGTCACATACTGTTTAGTCTGTCGGCCATACAAAACAAAAGACCAAGCAATTGACCTTCATTAACACACACTTATAACGTTAACCATGTTTCTGAGATGGCAATCACATCGTGGTTTACTGTGTCCATCACGTCTTCGAGCTACACTGCCAGCATTTGTATAGAATACTTTTGATTTTGTGGAAAATTCTCCCGTATTACTCTGAGTGGTTTGGAGATCGTTTCGCCTCGAACTTTAACAATGTTAAAACCCTTGGGTATAGGGCTATTTTTACCGTTGCGATGATGTTCATTTGTTTTTACCACTGCCGATCGTCTCTCAATATGATCAACCAGGCCGAGGTCTGCACGAACATATATTCCGAATCCAGTAAGTTTGCATGAATTTTCTGGTACCAAGTTTCATTCTTCAGAAGAAGCAAAGTAACTATTAGGGGGCGGCTTATATAGGTAATTTTGGAATCCACTTTCTGTCCTAGTCTATAAAGATTATCAATGCTAACTCCTGCCACTCTTCCGAGAGTAGCTTGCTTTTTAAGGACCTAATATGATTTTTAAAGAGTTCAAATCTAGCTTTTACTCCTTTTTGGAAGACTCTCTTAATTTATAAAAAATAACCAACCCCGCAACAAGATCCGTTTTGATAGTCTGTGAGGTTTTGTTTCATGAACTCTTTTCATCCTTGCAGTCCGATTTGACGTCAGACGTGCGAGTCTCATTCTTGTGCCTTGACTTTTCAGATGCTACTGTAGATCAATCGTTGACCACATTTTGTTTCCTAATCAAATCATCTGCAACGCTCAGGCTTTGCTCCTGCATGATCTGTTTGTGTTGATATGGGAATCTGCAGTTAAAATCGTAAACTCATATATTTTAGAGCTCTCTGTGGTTTGTTTCTTCATAATGTACTTTCTCTTTTTCCTTGAAACCAGACCTACATATGTGTATTTGCAACCCACTACTTTATGAGTGTCCATCTTGGTGTTTTCGTTCAAGTATATAGGTGGACTCATGATGACTATCTCTGCTTCTCCAAAGTATGACAGCTGCTTATCTGCTGCTAGCTGTTTATCTTAGGGCATCGTTCCAGCTGTGTTTAGCAGCTAAATCGCCTCAAGAATCAGCAGAGACTTTTTGGAGCATCATGCTTTGCACAGCCAACGTGATAGTGGCTTACAACGCCTTTCATATTCATCGGTGTGAGTCTTGTGCGCACTCTGTGATACCACTTGTTGTGGTTGTCACACCGCATTCGTTTTTCTCTCGAAAAGAAGCACGTGGGTCCACCATAATGTTGTTTTTGAGCCATTAAAATTGTTAGTGAGCTCAAAGAAAGAACAATGCAAAAGTCTCTTTAAGCGCGGGAAAAACAAAACAACTGCTTTATAAAGCATTCAAATGAATCACTTTTTTATCTTATAAATGAGTGTATTTAATTAAAGATGAGATAATTAGTAAAGATTATCTAGGTTTGTTTCTGAAAACTCTTCGTTGATTGTGACTCACAAAACGTCGCAGGGATAACAACTAATTTTCGCCCAAATATAAATCGAACTTTTGTGAAGGTTTACAGAAAATATATTCCGAAATTCAGCCGATCGCAAGGTACGTATCCTACTCTTACAGACAACTATAATGTAGATAACTTATTTATTTTGGGTTTTCGTACAAATATCAAAGTACGTAATCCAGAAAATCTAACAGTTTTCTTGCATGGAAAAACGCTTTACAATATGATACAGAATGACCGTGGTATCAATATGAAATTTTGGATAATAAAAACATAACTGAAAAACGTAGTTTATTTAGGGTTTCGTAGAAAATAGAGCAGCATTATTACCCAGATTCAACCAAATTTGTCAATGATACATATGTTATGTATGATTATATCATCTCGTATTCCTTAAACGCTAAGACCTATTTCTACATCTTTTCATAACCAAAGTTTGCAAACCGATGTCGAATTTTTTCCAGTATTCCCCATTTTTTATGTGCACAAAAGAAGGAGGTACTTTAATTAAAGATTGTGTTGTATTAAATCGGTTTTCGGAGACACTTCTGTGTTTTGAGTCTGTAAATTTCCATAGCATAGTATTGTTTAGATTGAGTGATTCTTTAAAATTATCAGCATATACTTGTCAGTTGTTTGGAGCTAGTAGATATTATTTGATATTTACTTATGAATAGTTTGGATGAGTCACAGCTCATTACCAGACACTTGATAACTACAAAAAAGTATACTGGGTCATTGATACTTATCCTATTTACAATTTGGCTAAGTTAGTTGAAAACAATAATTATTGGCTAGGATTCATAAGTCCAACACTAGGAATGATTACAGAAGACAGCTGAGAGTTTTATCCTCTAAGTAAATGTGAAAGAGAAAAAAATTTGATCATGTAGTCTTCAGGTCATCTTACAGAATCTTCTACTCAAACACAAGCTGTAGGTAATTTTAATTCATATTAGTGGCTTTGAAAGTATTATGAAAATTAGTCCAGTTACAGTCAGATTGTTTTAGTAAGGGAACTGAAAATTTTTGAAAAAAGAATAACGTTTTACTTCTTTTCTTATCATGAAATTCAGGTTAGGAAGGTAATCTGAATATCAAGCAGCAAAAGTAGATTCCAGAAATTTGTAACCGTATGTAATAGATACGATTGGTACGTAATAAACTAAAAACAAGAGGTCTCTAACCTCAATAAATTTATGCAAAATGGAGACCAATAAGTAATTTTTGAGAGTGTTCCTATGGATGTCTACACAGGGTATCGTGACAACAATCATAATCTAGAGTAGTGAACATTTTCAAGATCTACTGTCTAATTCTACAGCTTCATCAAGGAAAAAATTCCAAAGCTTTATGGTGTTAGAAATTTATGACATTAAGCTTACTTACTTTCGCCTGTTACTCCCAATGGAGCGTAGGTCGCCGATCAACATTCTCCAACCCACTCTGTTCCTTTCTAATTCTTTCCAATTTTTGTTCATTCTTCTCATGTCTGTCTCCATTTCTCGGCGTAATGTGTTCTTTGGTGCTCCTTTACTCTTTTGGCCTTCAGGATTCCATGTGGGGGCTTGCCTTGTGACGCAGTTGGGTGCTTCTCCTAATGAGTCCTATTCACTTCCAGCGCTTTTTCCTGATTTCTTCCTCCATTGCAATCTGGTTTGTTCTCTTCCACAGTAGGCTGTTGTTGATAGTGTCTGGCCATCGGATCCGAAGTATTTTGCGTAGACAACTGTTAATAAACACCTGTATCTTCTGAATGATGGCCTTCGTTTTCCTCCACGTCTCCGCCCCATACAGTAGAACTGTCTTGACATTTGTATTGGAAAGTCTGATCTTGGTGTTGGCTGACAATTGTTTTGAGTTCCAGATGTTCTTCAGTTTTCAATATGCTGTTCTTGCTTTGCCGATCCGTGTCTTCACATCTGCATCAGATCTACGGTGTTCATGGATGATGCTGCCCAGATATGTAAAGGTTTCCACATCCTCCAAGGCTTCTCAGTCAAGTTTAATTCGATTGGTGCATACTGTGCTGTATCGGAGAATCTTGCTTCTCCCTTTGTGTATATTGAGACCTACTGCTGCTGAGCCTGCTGTTACACTGGTCGTCTTCTCCTGCATTTGTTGTTGCGTGTGTGGTAGAAGAGCCAGATCATCTACGAAGTCTAAATCATTCAGCTGCATCTTAGCTGTCCACTGTAACCCGTTCTTTCTCCCGGATGTTGACGTCTTTATGATCTAGTCGATCACCAGGAGAAAGAGAAAGGGTGAGAGTAAGCAATCTTGCCTGACACCGGTCTTTACCTCAAATGAGTCGGTGAGTTATCCCCCATGCACGATTTGGCAGTTTAATCCATAATAGGAATTCCGTGTGATATTGACTATCTTCTCAGGCACGCCGTAGTGTCGATGAAGCCTCCATAGTAAAGTCCTGTTAACGCTATCAAATGCTTTCTCTTAGTCAATATAGTTGATGTAGAGTGATGAATTCCATTCAATCGATTATTCCACAATGATCCGTAGAGATGCGATTCGGTCGGTACACGATCGATCCCTATGGAATCCAGCCTGCTGGTCTCGAAGTTGGGCACCTATGGAGTCTCTCATTCTGTTCGACAACACCCTGTTGATGACTTCTCCTGATATTGAGAGAAGAGTAATGCCCCTGTAGTTATCACACTTGCTGAGATCGCCTTTCTTTGGTATCTTGATCAGAAGTCCTTCTTTCCAGTCTCTTGGTACTCGTTTTTCATCCCAAATCTTACTGAAGAGAATGTGGAATATCTTCGCAGTTGCTGCTACATCTGCTTTCAGTAACTCTGTCGGAATGTTGTCTGATCCCGCTGCTTTGCCACTCTTGATTTGTCTGATAGCCATGCTTATCTCTTCAATTGTTGTTGGGCCAACATCGATTGGGAGGTACGTGGGTGCTGCTTCGATGTTGGGTGGGTTCAGTGGAGCTAGTCGATTCAAGAGTTCTTTGAAGTGTGCAGTAGATTTGACCTTGCATATATCAAATCTACTATAAATCTAAGATGCTCAAGGTTCTGTGATTTACTAAATTCTTTGAGAGTTCAATTGACAGTCTGCTCAGAGACTATTTAAATAACAGTTGTCTACTAGCGCTAGTAAGAATTACTTTTTATATTTGAAATTACAATTGGCCATTTCAAAACACTGAGAGGTTTTATTTACAATGAAAGCAGATACTTAAGAAACATTTAAGCATAACTTGTTTCGTTTATATTTCAGTTTCAAAAGAATTTTATGGTTACGCTGAGCCAGAAGCGTCAACAAATGTTATTATTAATCCAGTAAATTCAGCTTCATATTCCACTATGTATGCAACATCTCAAGAAACTACCTCTCGGTCATCATTTTTAAATGATAATGAGTCGTTTATTGAAGAAATGTACGAAGATAATGTATTGAATAACAATCTTGGTGTACCGTTAATCGTTGTTGTGACAAAGGTAAATGATTTGATGAAATATATCATATTTAAAAATAACTCATAAATAAGTAGGAATTATTTCCTTTTTTAGTTGTTATCTCGACAACACTTATCCTTTTGCCTCTTTATTGGATTTTTGTTTGGTAACAAAATTGTCATCAAACAGAAATAAAAGGCCTAAAATCTTTGCTTACCATGCTTGTGAATTAAGGCTATATCGAGGCAATAGGCACAGTATTCACATATGCCAATTAGAGACTGACCAGTTGCAGTCCTAAAACCATCAATGGGAAGATCCGAACAAACAATACTAAGTAAATTTCTAAAATAATTTCGTCTGAAATCTACCAAATCAATCCCGAAAATCCCAACGATACTTCAAATATGGTATGTTAGGAATAAAAGCGACGTATAAATATAGAAAGACGAAGTAGTGATTAGGGGATAATTACATGAAGTCCATACTTATTGAGCGTAGGAAAACAATCAAAAATCTTACCTGTACCAGACATATTTTAATGAGAATATTTTCGAGTTATGTCCAATATTCATAGAATGTCTTCACATAACTTATCTAGTACCTATCCAACTCATTATTTGATTTATTAGAAGCATGAGAAATTAAGTTATACTTTCCAGTAGATTTAAAGTTGTAACTGTCACCCATTCAGTTTGTCAGTGTTAATAGACGTAAAGTTTGATGGGGGTGTGTATTGGTGGGAATTATATTACCTCAAATCAACTCAACCAGAAGAAGTTAACTGTATGTGAAACGTAAAGTGGTCAATGTGACCAACTGCAACGGAAACCCGAACAAAAAGGATACGGTTAGAAAGTAGAAAATTTCGACTTCAGAATGAAAGGTTAAGAATAATGTTATGTCAAGATTTAGTGGAAGATTGAAAATAATTATAAACATGGCATATTTCATTTTCGACTTGAATGTTTCTACTGATGTCACTCAGTTAAACATTACGTGTTATATTTGTGATTTTCTATGAGAATTTTACTCCAAAACAGAGATAAGTAGTTATAACACTCAGTTAATAAATGAATAAATCATCTTTTATCGGATTTCATTATAAGAAATTAACATTCATTACTTTTGATTAACGAACAATGTAATCTTATTAGATGAAATCTCACTAAAAACATATATTCTGCAAACACACGCTTTGACACTATCTGGAATTGTTACGGAATAACATTTTGTTCTACTTACGACTCGTCAGCTGAAAGCGCCTGGATCCTAGAGTTGATGGGCACCCTAGGACTCGAACACAGCACCGGTCGCCTTAAATGACATTGGGTTATCTATTTTGTTTATGAGTTCAGATAGCCACTAGCTTGTGAAATGAGGTACATCCAGCTGACAAGTCCCATGGAGGACGAAACGCACGTCCTGGATTCCGCTGGTAGCCACTATTCATCTCTGCTTATGATGCTTATGACTTCGTGGCAATATAGAGATAACCCACACAGGATGGATATGTACCAAAAAGAAACTAATCCATTTCAGTCCTCACCATCAATGGGAAGATGCAAATAATCAATACTAGTGAATAACCCTATAACTTTTGCAAAGTTTTTTAGAGTTAAATAAAGAGTTATAGTTTATGCTACATTGTTCTTTTGAAAATTTACGATAATTGAACTCATTCACAAAATATAATATAAAACAATTGTATTACTACTTCTATAGATTAAAATAAATTCAATTATTCTGTACAGATTAAATCTTACTAGGGTTAATTATTAAATGAGATTTTATGCATTTCATTTATGTTTAGACTAATGACATCAAAATATCTACTGCCAGACATTTTATTCAAAAAAAACTAGTAAAACAATACCTTTAAATTCTAATAGGATCATAATTCAGAAGGGGTTTTATGGAGATTTCAGTATTTTCATAGTTGAAATCATGAGTCAATCGAAGCTAGACCACCATGGAAAACCTGGAAGCACTGAACGGCCATTTCGTCCTATTGTGGGACTCCTCAGCAGTGCGCATCCACGATCTTGCCTCGCGAGATTCGAACTCGGGACCTACCAGTCTCGAGCCAGAGCACTTAACCGATAGACCACTGAGCCGGCATCCAACGGTGTTAATGTCTAACTTCAACTGATGCATGACGTTGAGCAACCGTTCACCAATTGTCTTCAGTGAGTTGATATCTCACAACAGACGTGGTTTGAACTCCACTGGTCACTGCTTCTCACTAGAACTCTTGGATTTACCTCTCGAAGTCGGTCACTAGTGAGCATATTATTATTATTATTATTATTATTATCAGAAGGGGATTTGTGGAGATTTAGTATTTTCTTAGCTGAAAGCGTGAGTCAACTGAAGCTAGACCACCATGGAAAACTTGGAAGCACTGGACGGATGGATGCCCACTGCTGAAGAGTCCCACAATAGGACGAAACGGCCGTCCAGTGCTTCCAGGTTTTCCATGGTGGTCTAGCTTCGATTGACTCATGATTTCAACTATGAAGATCATAATTGTTTATTTACACAAACCATTCAGCTTAGAGAGAATAAAACTCCATCAAAATCATCCACCTGAGCTACAAATCTCCACCATCTCATTAACAAGTCTGAAACAATCAATTTTAAAGTATATTGTGAAATGTTAATCTATTACTAGGTTAGTAATCCATAATAATTTTAGAATATTATTTCCAGAATGAATGATATTCAAAATCTTTCTTCTTTTATTAATAACCCAATCCTGCTTAAGTCACTTGAATGACTGGAGTTATTTTTAAATCTAAAACATAAATTTATTAATTAGTGTTAAAAGAAGATAAGAATGAATAAGTTACAATATATTATGTTGAAAACTATCAAATACTTAGCGACAAAAATTGGGTGAACGGAATTCAAGTTTGATCTTTTCCATGACATTCGTATCCTTTTACAAACTAATAAACGTGTTCAAATAAATGAACTGGATTTTACTAACCGACCAATATTAAAATAGTATCGGATAAGGAGATCTTGCTGATAATCTATTCTAAGGAGTTAAATTTTGATATATCACTTGATTTTAATGAATACATTTTTACAGTTGTATTGAAGATAACATATGTGCTGTGAAGCTACTCACACACACACACACACCCGTAATGTATATACAAATGAAATTATACCTCTCCTGAATTTTCTAAAAACGTAGGTCACTATTATGAATCTTTTAACTTTAGATGAAACATAGGCTAGAGATAGTTATAACCACAAACTGACGACAAAGAAAAACACGGTGAGAACCATAGAGCACTGAGCAGTCTTGCTGTTCTATTTTGGGGCTATTCTACAGTGCACACTCTTGAAACAACACTTGATTAGAGCCGGAACCTTCAGGTTTCGTAGAGAGTCCAGTAACATTGGTTTACTGACCTAAAATCAACGGACATTTGTTTTTAAGTTCAGTTGATTCGCAGTTTAGCAAAATCAACTATCATTTACTAGTTACTATCTCATTCTTGACTTAGTCAACGCCGTAGGTAATGGGTTCCAATGAGAATGTAGAAATCGATTACAAATCTAGTCAGCGATGTACATACAGGACTGTTTGAAGACTTCGTATATGGTGTATTAAAAACTTACTTTCCTAATGAAGAATGGTAATCTCCAACTATGGTGTAGGCTTTGATATATAGCCGGCAGAGTAATTCTGTAGATGCAAAGGTCGAATGATGACCATTTTATAAATTTAGAGTTTGCTGAGCCAATGATAGATACAGTCGAAAATTGCATTAGTTCTTGTATATTTGTCTGAATCATTCTTAAGAAAAGGCTTCTAGGAGTATAATTTTGATAATACTAAGATTATTTCTTTAGAAAAGTGCTTTGTATTTAATAAATACAAGCTGAGATAATTGTTCACTAAACTACAGATGATGCATAGAGGACAATTAACTCATCAAATAAGAAGCCATTAATTTTAATAGATTGATATAACCGTTTTTATGTTAAAAGAAAATGAACGTTTTAAGAAAAATTCTGATTCAATTAGCCTATTACGTATCTTTATGTTCTATCCCACTTGTAAGTACATATGTACTGAATATGTGTGCATTAAAACCAATGAATTAATTTTACTATGATTCTTTCTCCTTCTAATTTTGAATATACCAAGAATAATAGAAACCATGACGTCATAACAAAATTATTTAAAATAAAGATAATCATTTATTATTTTGGTTCAGTGGATGATCTAATACAAAGTACTGTAAAATCAAGAAACTAAGATTATCATTTTACAAGGAAGAACTATATTACTGTAATTAATATTTGTTAACATCTATCAACAATAGGAAACAATTATATGAATAGGAATTTATTTTTGACTCCAAGTAGATATTTTTTTGTTACAAACACGTAAAGCTCCTTTATCATGTGATTACTTAAACTGGATATTTATTTACTCAGAGAAAATGTTTGACAAAATACAAATTAAAGTAAAACGATAGAATATTTTAATCATACCTCTTTGTAAGATGGACAAATCAATCATTTGATATGTGAATCACTATCCTGAAATTGTTTCTTTCAGTTATTTGTACGACCGTAAGCAGTAATATAGTTTAACTCATTGACCACTTGGTTTATATTGCATTTTTAATCATTTTTCCTTAAAAAAGAGTACCAAAGCCTCGCCTGAGTTTGTTAAATTATTCCACTAATAGCTCAGACTGGCTATGAGATAGCGAGTGAACTCCAGGAGACTACTATGTGTTGCTTTAAAACTATGAATAATACACTTCATTATACTTAATATAAGAACACTGCTGGCCTTTGGTGGAATGACTGAGCGAATAATGTGGGTCTTCTGTTGATAGTTATAGGTAGATGTGGTGAGGTTGATTTGACTGTAAACGACTATTTATATATGGTGCTCATGACATGTGTTTCATATGCTCGGTCACAAAAAATATAACAGAGTAATTATTCTAGCTAGTATTAGCGTAGGTCGGAAAAGCTTTCGAAATGGCTTAACTACTAAATGTCATCAGTTCATTTAGTTAAGAATTGAATATCTGATCAGAAGTTGCTTTCTGCCTGTAATAGTCAATCAGGAATGATCAATATAGACCTAGCCCTATAGATTTCTATGTTAGAAATATTTTGTCAAAATTCTGATGCTGGGACGTTTTAATTCTACCTGAAGATGTAAAAATAAGACTTAAGTAAATATTTAAAAGTGATAACTATTTTTAGATTTCCACCGATTGGTTTAATTAAAAGAACTTGAATTTGGTTAAAACTTGTTAGATAGCTTATGGCAATTTGAGCTTTACGAGGAACTATCAATTACGAATATCTATCTAGAAGAAAGTTTCACCTCCTTATGAAGTTTCCTAATGATGTTATCTTGCTTGAATATGGGTGGAGCTGGAAATAAACATGTTTCACAAACATCAAAAGTAATATTGAGCATGAACTATTCATTCACTAATATCACAACAATTTCTAACAGATAATTAAATAAAAACAGTTATTATTAATTATAACATATCAATGATTGATCAAAGAAAGTTAAGCCATCAGTTTAAATTTATTCTTTGATAAATGACAATCATTTTAGTTCATGATAAGTAATTAAAAACTGACATTCTTAAACTACTTAAATAAATTTTTGTATTAAAAGGTAACATCTTTTTACTGAACAAATGAATCGCGAATAACACAGACTTGTGATAAACATTCCAATCTAAAGATATTTTCATTACGTATTAACATTAACCATAGAATCTTCCTATCTAGTAAAAAGTGAATATCTGCTTCTATTTCATTTGAAAAGGTTTTGCAGTCTACATTCATAAACATTTCAAATGTGTCAGGAGTAATGCAGTTACCGATTGATATGATCTGGTGATTGCTACACTATACTGAAAAGTCACTGAAGTTACGCGTATGGACGATTAAATTACATTTAAGTAATCTAAAAGTAACGCAATTGATGCAAGATTAGATGGTTTTAATTTCAAGTCGCTAACGAAGTTGTGAATGCTATTGCTTATTAGTTCGAGACTAAAAATGGGTGTTGTTCTAAGAGAGTGACTTAGTTAGCAGTAATGGTGTAGGAATCAAAAGAGACCAAGCCATGACATTAAGGTTATAATAATAATAATAGTAGTAATATTAATAATAGTATTAATAATAATAAAAGTTCAAATAAACGAAGATATGGATAAACAGAAAAATTATTTCTTCAGAATAGTAGTATATTTCGTATTTAAAACAAAATGTATGGTTAAATTATTTACAACCACAATATGTTTTTTAACCTATACTACCAACCACTGACTAAACTTGTATACAGTGAGCTCAGCTATTAGTTTACAATTTCCTATATTATACAGATCATTAGTAGTCAGAAACTGTACTCCATGGAAATTTTTACTCTATTCAATACTTATAAATATAATAATGAGAGATTTAAGGAGAGAAAATGAAATAATGTATAATGATTTCAATAAACATTTACTTAACGTTACATGGACTATATTTCAATGCAATATTTAAAAAAAATTTCGCCTAACAATGTTTTATCCTGAAACTAAAACAGACGGATTTAATGAAGGTAATGATCAAAGAAAACCAATATTCAGAAGAACATTTTGATTTTATACAAATGCATATACGACGATTTTGTCTTTCGTGTGAGTTGTTTTGTTTTTCATCCTTGACAACTGATAGGTTTCACTTTTTCCCACTTATTAGTATCAAAACTTAATGATTATTTTTAGTATTTCGACTTTGAATTATGTAACATCTTGATGGATTGGTAATACAGTCATTAGTAATATTAAGTATTACTAGGGAATCGGTATGCAATTAAAGTTGAGTGACTGATCAACTCAATCATCTCAGACTGGTTCCTAATAGAGTAAAAGATCAAGTTATTATTAGTTTTATTGTAACAATCAGACGTTGCTTGAAAGGTGGATTGCAATAAAATATTCTTTTTCTGATTAGCAAAAGAGTAGAAATTAACAAACTGAAATAATTAAACAGAACAGGGTTTGCAAACCTCGTTTTTTTACTCTATCTAAATTAGAGAAAAATCTGGCAGTGTAAAAAAACTAAATGTTATTTTTAATGTGGATAGAATCAATTTTAAGAATTATCCTTTCAAAGAATTTTGATCTTCAACGACTTATTTTTCCGAAAATAGAAATTCTCTTATTACAACCAAGCTACTCTTATTGCTTAGTATTCTTGGACACTACTTCACTCGACCAATCCTCGAATCAGAACACAGTTGAACAGAAACGTAATTGTATTTCGAATAACAAGGTTGGATGGAGGTAGGAATCACAATAAGAAAAACGTTAGTATATTTATAATTTTTACATAAGATTCTAGAGTCTTCTCCAAGTATCCGCTAGCGCTGATTGGTTACGAAATAGTCAATCAGCATGCTCCGAAACACTCCTGCATGGAACATGCTTCGATCTGATCTATATCCCACTAACAAAGTTATTTATTATTAGGATAATGAACCTAGTATTTCCGTTTAATAAGGTATTACTCGAATGAAATCAATTTAAATCTTTGACATCGCATAAATACTCTCAAGGTTCTAGTTGATTATAAGTAAATACCGCTTTTAAGTCATTCTCTTGGAATGACTAACAAGGATTTAATTTGTATTAAGTTGTTTACAAATGAACCCGAACCGAGGTACTAAATACTCAAAGTTGGAACATTTGTGGAGTCATGCTCTCGGAAAACTATGACAGTTGTTGAACTTCAATGTTGATAGTTCCTGACATCACAGTCCACTAAACATACAAATAAACCATAATGAGCATGTATAAGCTGCAGTTTTTCTTCAAATTCTATTCACTACAATACGAAAAGATTTATTCTTCATCAAACTACTGCTATTTGAAACGTACATTCATATATTATCTTATAAAAATCTGTTATAGATGGAGCAGCATTATTCTATGTATCAGTGAAAGAAGATAAAAACTGTGATTTACTAAATCGTTACATTCAGCATCGTATTTATGGGTTTCCTTTTAGTCAAAGTGCGTATATAGTAGAAGGAGATTGTGTTTTCATGTAAGTGACTAACTATCAAATGTATTTATTCATTGTGAACTTAAAAAATATTTTTGTAATAAATGAGAGAATATATCAATCTGAGAGAGAACACATAAACGTAAGAAAGTCGGAAGCTATTTTCTGGTTAATCAAAACAAATTTTTTTAATAATTACTGGTAGGTCCTGGGTTCGAATCTCGTGAGGCGAGACCGTGGATGCACACTGCTGAGGAGTCCCACAATAGGACGAAACGGCCGTTCAGTGCTTCCAGGTTTTCCATGGTGGTCTAGCTTCAATTGACTCATGATTTGAAGTATGAAAATTACTAATTAACTAAATGATTCATGATATTATATTAATTCCACTTAGATTATTAACTGTTATCGTTTCTTTTTTCATACATAATTTACTATAGATTAATTACAAATCTATTGCTCAGAACTTGTACTAAAAGATCTTCATAATATGCACAATGTGATTTGTTATTTATGACACGTTCTGTACTTGTATTGCATATAATCACTCTAGTTTTAAGTTCATTAATGAAAAAAGGTACAGGTTTGGGTTTCTAGTAATCTGATTGGTAGTTTAGGATGTTAAATTTTTTATTTGGATAAGTCGGCGTTAGCATTTACTCTAGCTGAGTAGTGAAATTAGTGTTATTTGCGTAAGCGGGAAATATAACAATGTCGAGATAAATGTAAAGTTCAGAAACTGGACGACCAGAGTCAAGAAAAAGCCCGAAAAATCCTATGGACTAATAAAAGGCCTTTCGCTTTCTGATAATGGTTCGAGGAGACTGATGTTCTATATCCATATGGACTAATAACAGCTGATGCAAGAGTGGGCCGGAAGGAAGCTAAGGGAGACTAAACAAAAACACTATATTAGTCCACTAAGTCAGTAACTGTTAGGTTGAGCTATATTAGTAGGTGCAGGCTACCTGAACAGGATCCGCGTGATTATCGCAATCATGGGTTCGAGACTTGAATGACATAGCACCAAATCGTTCTCAATGGTCCAAGTGTGTTCAATCTTTGTCTTACCTTAGACAATAATTTTCTAGATCCTCTTCAATTTTTTTGCTTCACCAATAGGTACTTTCTCCTTAAATCGTATCTGAAATGCCTAATCTCTTCTATTACCACTAATATCGTTACTATTTCTACTGCTCTGAGGTTCGCTCTAGCAATTTCATTTCTCTAGGGAGATAAGGTTTAGCAACTTGCACCAATGTACACATGTTGCAGGTTCTACGTTGCGTATTACTAACCGATATGAATCAATTCATATGACGTTATGTTTTGGATTTACAGACAAACATTTAAGAGACCTAAATAGATTTTTCATTTATGTAAAATCTGTTTACCCTTGGTAGTGCTATTGTTTTCTTATCCACAGAATATTCATTTTTTAAAAATCTAACTGATTAGCCAAGAACAGACTAAAAATTTGTCGCGATTATTTTAAGCTAGCCCTCATTCTGTGCTCATATCCACAATTGCTGCCACCTTGGTTTCCATATGGCGGTAAAGCAGTCTTAAAGACTACCAGATGAGATCTTTTAGGAATGAACGAATACCTATGAATGATTGATATTTCCGAAGTAGCCTTTAGAAGTAGCTACAATTTACAATGATGATATTGTTTTTAATGAATATTATGATCTCATATTTTGTAAAATGTGGTTTTTCTTGGCAAGAAACCAGCTCTTTTATTTAATAAAGAAATATACAGTTTTTAGAAATATAAATAAGAAGAGATAGACAAGACAGGCTGAATACGAAAAACATATTACAAATATATATATCATTTAAACTGTCTCAGGTCAATAGAGCAAATGAAATTAGCAAAAAACCGAGTTCTGAAACCAGTATGAAACTGATATCTATACACTGATTAAACAAATAAAAGGAATAATACTAAGATAGTAAAATATAAATATACGTTCACTATTGTGAACTGACATCTATTCGTTTAAGATTTGAAATTGCTTATTTTGTCTAGTTCATGGTCTAAGGGACTCATTAGTTACATGTTTAAGAACTGTTGGCGTTAATTTGCCTCCACCAGCTATTTTTACAAGCCTGTGTACAATACACTTCAAGTGATGGCTTCATAAGGGCCACCCAGTCCTTCAGATACACAGACAGTTAAAATACTGTAATTCTTATCATGTAATCTGCTGTCAATGTCGGTGTTGTATAGCAATATTTATTGACGAAAATTTGGTAAAGCTCGCTCATTAACAGTATTACCGTATCCTCTTCTACTTATCGCTGTTTATATCGTAGATTAGAAACTCGAACGTTAATAAATTCTTAATTATTCAATTTCAGAGATTCTAAACAGTGAACGGTTAGTGAAAATGTTGCCTTAGGAATTATAGTTATATGTTAGTATTAGTCTTGTAACTTGTTTCGCACAAAAGAAATCTATCATCTGTTATCAAATTATGTGGAATCAGGTGATTTGATTTGCGATTGAAGCCATTAAGGAACGTATTCTCTACTTATTCTCATCAATCTTTAGTCCTATGATGATACATGTAGTTAAATAATACAGGAAATAAAATTTGTTTTCACATGGTCTAGTGATTTAGCATATATATATTTATACTACTGCTGTTTGGGAACTTTATCAACAAGATTCATGGAGCGTATTTATTGTTGACACTAGTATTCCATCAAATTTATATTGATTATCGGAAGAAGATAGTACCAGTTGCTAAATAGACTTCTGAAGCAACATGAAAATAGGTCGACAAATAGTCTGGTACCTAAAGTGCAATTTGAATTAAAGGGAACTGTAAAGTTGAGCTAAAGTAAGGACGTCTTACTGAAACCAATTTATCTAAATATATACTATCAGTCCATTAAAAATCTTTCAAAATGATAAATGACAAAGATATTATACAAATAGGCATCTAGCAACAATGATAAAATATGAAGTCAGGTATGAAGTGCATGAAATAAAGCTGTTTGGTGAGAAAGAATAGAAATAACAAAGTCAAGAGGTAATTAGTTATTATAAGAATTAGTGACTGAAAACTGAACAAAGGTAAGGTTGTTGGTTCGATTTGATTTCTTTAACAGAAATCTCAGGTCTTGTCGTTTAGATTTCTGTTGATTCTCCGATTTACCTTTAAGCTTATTAGTAGGGACGAGATTTATGGTAGAAAATGTGCGTTAATATATAATAACACTTGATTCATAAGCATAAAATGCCTAAATGCTCTAAAAATGGTTTATTCAACTAAATCCATGGGAGTAGTGGAACTTATTCCACATCATACATAAGAAATTCTTTTGAAAATGACTGTTGTGTATAAATACACATCCTCCTTCTGTTTTTGAACCCGGGTAGTATTCTGGCTCTCACGTAAATAGGATGATGAAGTGTAGCGTATACATATTTGGTGCCTTATCTCAATGTTTCTGTGTTTAAATAAATAAATATACGTATCTACATTAAATTACTACAACATCAATTTTATACTGACATTTTATAAAGATCTTTGGTTCATCTCTTACAAAGCCATCAGAAGAGGTAAGTTTATACTTAAAACTGAAACACAGCTTGTAGACATGTGAAAATGTCCAGATGAATCCACTACTAGTTCCACATACACTGTGCAAATAAATTTTAAAGACTTATATATTTTCTTATACTAATAGTATGTAGCAGCTAAGAAGAGATTTAAGGAAGCAGTTAGATTCTCTTTGTATTTTGATCACTCTCAATTGATATATATGTATTCTGTGCAGATTATCTGGACATATACATTATTTCACAAGTTTTTTCTGGAACAGATGGGATGTATCTAGATGTGGAATTCGGGATGCTTGTTTCGTTCTGTTTGTGACTCGTCAGCCTAACGTATCTGCATCTAAGAGTTGATATTTAGTTAAAAGTATCAACAACTGGCCATTACATAATTATTTGCTGTGCTGATTAAGCATCTTGTGATTACTTTAAAAACAAATTTATCTGTTAAGTCTCATATATAAGGTATTACAAAACAAGGCATGGAACATTATTTTGGAGAGGTTCCATTTCAATTTTCAGATTTTCACTGAACAGTTTACGGTGCTATATCATTGGTAGACTGATATTATCAGTAAGATCATTAGCTCTAGAGTCCAAATATCAAAAGATGATAAGTCCTACATAAAACAAAATCTGTGTCGTGGATTTCAGTGTCAGTGATTATGGAAAATAAAAAAAAATATGAAAGCAGGAGAAAAGAGTATAATGATGTTCATGGTTATACAAGAAAATGTTTTGCATTTATTCTGTGCAAAAAATGTGAAATGAAACGAAAGACGTTTTTCGTATAAGCATAACAGTGAAATATCAAAAACTACCTTGTTGGTTTTACAATCAATTAATTACATTAAAAGGGATAAAAATAAATAACAGTTATAAATTTTATACAAGATGAGACGTGATTGCAAAAATGACTGGGCTCTCAAAACTAATATCTGGTTCAGAGAGAGAGGTGAAACATGAAAAACTTAGTCTTTAAACGCTCTCTATCATAAAATGTTCTTCACGAAATGAGTAAAATTTGATGATAGATGCGTTACATCAAACTTTCTGATCTCTTTTTTACTGCTTAAATTACGATCCAGAATTTTCGTATTTGGCAAAAGCAGCAACGTATAAATGCTTGGATATTATAATTCAAGTATAAGGATGGGTTGCTTTTATCATAAGAATGAATACGTTTTATCTGTCGAGCATTGCGAACCCAATTTAATTTTCTTTTCATGAGAAATGCAATTATTAACCTTACGATTTTTCCCTACCTATATACCGATTGTTCAGTCCAGCAGGTTGGGATAATCATAAAAAGATTAATGTCCTAGGTGAAAATTTAACAAAAATCAATGCGCAGCATCCTTTTTCTACAGTTATTCCAAGACCGGTACCACGTAAAGCAATTCACAGAGAACCAGAAATAATGACGATTGATGAACAGGTATGTCATAATACTTGTCATATACTTTGCAAAATCATTCCATAATACTCGTTGCATATATCATATGTTGAATATATGTCCATAAGTTGTACAAAAAAGATTTACTTCAGGAGTTTTTAATGGATGAAGGGAGATCTCAGTAAATTTGAAAACTACAGTGAAATCATACTACTTTCAATACTAGGCATTTTTCGACAGAATGTTCCTGAACCAAATGAGAGATTCAGAAGACCTCCAACTTTGAGATTAATAAAGCTGGCTTTCATAAAGATCAATCATATACCGAACAAACTGATACACTAATGATCATGGTTGTCTAATCAGTCGGACGGAACTCATCACAATACATCAACTTTCCTGATCATGAGGAAGCATTCAACAGAGCTAATAGATAAACTTTGTGGAACATTGTTAGATACTATCGTGTATCTGGAAAGATTGTCACCACTATATGGAACTCTTACAAAGGACTGAGCTACATGGTCGTACCTGAAGGGCAGTTAACAACTCCATTCCAAGCGATAATCTATCTCAGATGCGATTACCTAGTTCCACCTTTTCTCTTCTAGATAGTGACTGAGTTATGAAGATAGTATTAGCAGTAATAAAGAAGACCAGGCATCTAAAATACGATTCAGGAAATGTAAATTAGTGACATAAAAAAATTGAGGAACTCAAAGGCTTATAATTTGGGGAACATAAAGAATGGATACACCTACGACTTTATTTTGACGGACCAATTTACTGCATGTATGTGTTGTCGGGAATCAGTGAAGAGATTTACTCAGGACCCGAAAATCTTAATGAATCCAAACGCATATCACTTCTGGCATTTGACCTGTATAATACTACTACACATAATATTAATTGGAGATTTAACTAGACAGATTCAAAAATTACTTGGGACTGAATCCCAGTATACATGAGCAGAATGAGTATTCAGCATTTTAAATAAGTTTGCTCAGTAGAAGCTAATGATTGATATAAATGATTTATCTAAATATTACTTTCAAATAGATCTAATTTTGGATTCACATTAGAATCTTCATTTAAATTAAGTCATCATGACTAAAGAAATCACCACTTTTTATGAGAAGCCTAATAGTATCGTTTATGTTTGGTGGTAGTCTTGTTACAACTGAAGTATACCACTTAATGAGTCTATAGAATGCAATGATAGGGAAAAGTTGCAACTCAGAAGAATTATAACTGATTTTGTGTCCACTACATTGGATAGCCTAATCGACCGGAGTGTCCAACTCAAATACGGCAAAATCTTTAAAATATATAAAATAAGAAAACTTTTTTAAATATTGGAATAGCTACCATGAATAAATGATGAAGTTACTATGTTCACGACAAAAAAAATGAAAAAAAGATTCTTCAGAAAAAATTTCCTGAGTTCTGAATTGTTTTCCTAAAAAGCTAATTTGCGAATCATCAGTAGTATGCACTAATATCAATCCGTAAGCGAAAGCATTTTCTCATTACACTTATTTCAACAATCTATGCAACCAAATAATAAACCAGGGTAGACGAGTCCTTAACTAGGACAAAACATTTGTACAGTGCTTTTTGATGCATAATGGTTCTTCAGATGATATCAATTCATACTGAAAACTACCCTCACCATAAGTAGTTCACTGAAATACAAAGAATATATATTTACAATGTTACAAACATTTGTATATTCCTACAATTTTATATATAATAAGTCTCAAGGAATATTGTTTTTCATCTAATACAACAAAAACCTGTAGTTATGGAATATATTAATATACAAAACCAAGATTTGAGTATAATATACCTATACATATTGTTAATACTAATTTGTGAGAATCCTAATCCTTACATAAAAAAACAAACACATGATTACAACTTCACCTCAACTATAAGTGGGTGAAATTGAAAAAAATTTGTGTGAAAATTTCTATTACTATTTAATTATATTATCAAAAATATAAAACTTTTTTTTATTATTTTTAACATAATTATTGTTTATTACAATGTGGTAAATAATTAGTCTAAATAATTGAATTAACTTAGTATTACTTGTTTGAATCTTTCCATTGATGTTTAGGACTGCAACTGGTCAGTCTCTTATTATCATATGTGCATACTGTGCGTATTGCCTCGATATAGCCTTATTTCACAACCATTGTAAGCAAATATGGATAGTGGCTAGCAGTGGAATCCAGGACGCGCGTTTCGTCCTATTTGGGACTCGTCAGTTGATGTACCTGCATCTCAGAGTTGATGTTCACTCTGGGACTCGAACCCAGTACCTTTCGCTTCAAACGCCATCGCGTTATCCACTCAGCTACTGAGTCCTGATAGCCACTTGCTTGTGCAATGGGGTGTAGTTTAAATTAACTTAGTATTCTGTATTTATGTACATAAATTAAATCACTGATTTTACTACAGTATATACGATTATTTTGCAATTAGCTTATTTGGAGATGGTGGAGAAGATTTGTAGCTCAGGTGGATGATTTGTTCAGTGACAATGCTATCAAAAAAACTAGTGAAAATGGAAGCAATTGGACATTTTCAAGAAGCAAGAAACTCGAAAAGATTTTTTTCTATTTTCACTTAAACAGTAGTGCACAATCCAATGTTTTTTTAAACAGTATTTACAAAAGAAAGCTTTCGGCAATAATAGGTACACAATATTGTCTGATATTAACATCAAACTAGTTTGATGAGAAATAATCATCATTATTCTTTAATTTATACAATTTACAATTCTCAATTCATAAATTTTGAGTATGAAGCTGATTGCTAGTAATTTATGTGAAGCTTTCCAATCTGTGATGTAAAATAACATACATTGTAACTTATCTCATAACTCTGATTTTCTGTAATGGAATAAAACTAAATATTTCCGCCATTCGATTTTTCCAATAAATTATCATGGATGTTTATTAGTCAATGAATAATTGTTTTAAAAAATTGTTTCGACTTCTTTAAACACGAAAGATACTTTAATGGGATTTTATTACATTTTATTCATTATTGCAGGCTTTTCTCCTTCGACTTTCAACAATAAAAGAAAACGAGAACATAGATCCTAACACGCTAAAGGAATTCTTAGGCTCTGGGGGATTACATTCAAATTCAAAACAGCCTGCAAATAGTTTAAAAATTGGATCAGGTGCTAAAACAATGGATGATAACGATCGTTTGCCGGTCAGTCCAACCCCTATATTTCGTGCAAAAGTAGGTTGTTTTATAATGAAGTGATAGATACATGAACAGTACGGTGTTATATAAATGCAATTTGATTTCTGGTTATTTGGTTCAGTAGAGTGTGTAGAGCTATGGGAATCTGATTTCGTATTTCAATGAATTATGAATATTATCTAACAAATAATACCAAGTAAAATAAGTGTGTTTTTTTTCAAAATACTGTAAGGTAGTGATCTTTGTAGCGATAGTATTAAAACACAGATATTTCTTTACTAACTTTATGTATTATCAGAAGGGGTTTTGTGGATATTATAGTAATTTCAATAGCTGAGACCATGAATCAATTGAAGCTAGACCACCATGGAGGCATTGGACAGCCGTCTCGTTCTATTGTGGGACTCCTCAACAGTGTACATCCACGCTCCCGCCTCGCGAGATTCGAACCCAGGACCTATCAATCTTGAGCGCGAGCGCTTAACCACTAGACCACTGAGTCGGTATCCAACCGTTGTGATGTCTAACTTCAACCGACTTTATGTACACTTTTAGACTCCTGGCACTACAAATTTAGAAATGTGAACAAATTAAAAGGCGGAGATATGATTGAAAAATTACTGTAAGTTCCTGAAATCATCTGGAAAAGATGCTAAAATCAAATAAAATTTATTGATTCGGTCAATCATATTAGGGAAGAAATTGAATAAGTAAGGTTATGAAGTGTGTTGATTGATCAAACCTATTAAGGACAATTCTCGACTGTTGTGAGATTTTAGAACAATGGTTTTTGATGTTTCTCAACGAAAAAAATTTAGAATAAAATACACGCAGCAGTTTACAAATAGTTTATATTGACTTTAAGATCAATGTATACTGATTATCTATCATCTCATCCTTTTTCACTATTTTATGAACAGATTTCTCCCGTAGGTCCAATAAATAATTTAACTAGCACTCCTTCCATACAAGGTACTTCAGATGGTGTACTAGCTGATTTCTTTTCAAATCTGCTTAAGAAGCGACCAGTTGTAAATAACACTACTGGAGAAACGTCTACTGAGCCTCAGCTTCAACGTACATCACAATCATCAGGTAAGCTGATATAACAATGAATTTAGTCTATACAACTAACAATGTTGTCCAGATATATTTAACTATTATATTGCTTTTGTAAAGGCTATTACATGATTTCTGGCATTGAGAAAAACTGGTCATCAGATTAATGCTTTATTAAAAATTATGCAATAAATGAAATACTGAATGCAAAATGATTCTCATTTACGAATTTAAGTCGCTATACATCAAATTAAAGAATGCTTGGGTATTGACGTACAAGTATACGTTTGCACACAAATTCATATTTTAATTCGAATATGGTGGTCGCTTGGATCTTCTCACTGGTGTTTTGGACTGCAAATGGTCAGTCTCTGCACAAGCCAGTGGCTATCTAGACTCAGTAGCTAAGTGAATAACGCGATGGAGTTTGAATCAAACGTTACTGGATTCAAGTTCAGGAGTGAACATCAACTGTGGGATCCAGATACATCCAGCTGACGCATCCAAAATAGGATGAAAAGTGTGTCCTGGATCATACTGTTAGCCATCATCCATCTCTACTTAAAAAAAGCCTTATAGTTTGTTTGTTGATGTAAAATGATGGCTATGGAAATTGGATATTCTGATATATATCTACACGGTGTAAAAAATTTTCTATTTGCTGATATACAAGTTTTATGAAATTGATAGAAACATTAAAAAATAACCAAAAATGGGTGATAGGTGCTAAGCACCTATTGGATTGCATACAACCTTGGTTAACATTCATGCATAAAATTCCCAACAAACGGAATATTACAGGTACTGTAGTTCTACCACTGGTGATTTGAACTGGATTAAAAAAAATCGATTACCGGATATTGCCATCTCAGTAGTATGTTTTAACTGTATGTTCACACCATTAATAGCTTGATGCGACAAAATAGAATTAGATCGAACATATTTAATTATAAGTGATGGAGGTTCTTAATGAATTGACATAGGTTGTGAGTGACCTTTATTTCCCTTCACAGATTTTCCAAGGACAAAACCGTCTCAAGAAATACTCCAAACTTTGTATTTAGACAAACCTTATTCTTCGGGTAAATGTTTATCGGGAACATATATTTGTTATGGAATCTTGAGAAACCAGAAAACACCGGTTTATTTCAGGATAAAAATCACCTTATAAATAATACAAAATCATATAATCAACTCAGTAAATTATGGCAAACAGTTGAAGATTTTAAGACGTAATTTAAAATATCTATTCGAAAAACAGAAAAAAAATCCTAGAATCAACCATTTCACAAAGATTACACAAAAAATGCTCTAAATAGATAGCATATTTATTATATGCAGTCATATGATTAATCAGTATAGGTTTCCAATATGGAATATCATTTACAAACCAAAATTTTTTAATTTGTAGACCCAAAAGACAAACAACAAGATAACATGGATAAAAGTGCGAATTTTCCAAAGATAAGTATAAATAACGATGAGGAAAAAAGTTTCACTATCGGGATTACAGAACAACTTACAAAGAGCGCGAAAGAGAAAACAGATTCTAATGACATGAATGAACAAAACTGTGACCCCATGGTTGATCATGAGAAAGTGGAAAACGAAAGTGAAAAAGAAACAAATATAACGAAAAATATAAAAGAAGACGGGGATAAAAAGCAGGAAAATTATGAGATAATAAAAATAAAACCAACAAAAGAAATAGAAGTAAATAATGAAAGCGTAGAGTCCGAAAAACTAGTAAAATACAAAGGACATACACAGTCACAAAATGAACATACAAAGAGCGAGATACAAGAAAATAGTAGGAGGAACTTCGAAAATCGAAGAAAAACTCCCACTGAACTCGTAGAAGAAATTCATGAAGTGGAGAGTGAACAAATATTCGACACTCCTTTGGCCGCTTGCATGAGTACGTCGAAGGCACACTTAGATCGAGTGATTGATCAACCACCTGTTGTCGAGTTGTCCCAAATATCAGATAATATGACTGACCACATCGACACAGCGCATCTAAACGATCAACTTCACACCTCTCCCGACAACACAAATCCCACTGATCTCAACGACAAAATCAATGAAATGGACAGCACACTGAACCCCGAGTCGACAATAGTTCCGAGTCACATATCTCCACTGTTGGGACCCACCTCGGAAACCAGTATCGCCACAATACGCAGTGACACGATGACTGAAAGTCGTCTTGACGAGAATCACGAACTGTCTGAGACTAGTCATCAGGACTTGCAAAATCAAAGCAAAACTCCCACTGAACTCGTAGAAGAAATTCATGAAGTGGAGAGTGAACAAATATTCGACACTCCTTTGGCCGCTTGCATGAGTACGTCGAAGGCACACTTAGATCGAGTGATTGATCAACCACCTGTTGTCGAGTTGTCCCAAATATCAGATAATATGACTGACCACATCGACACAGCGCATCTAAACGATCAACTTCACACCTCTCCCGACAACACAAATCCCACTGATCTCAACGACAAAATCAATGAAATGGACAGCACACTGAACCCCGAGTCGACAATAGTTCCGAGTCACATATCTCCACTGTTGGGACCCACCTCGGAAACCAGTATCGCCACAATACGCAGTGACACGATGACTGAAAGTCGTCTTGACGAGAATCACGAACTGTCTGAGACTAGTCATCAGGACTTGCAAAATCAAAGCAAAACTCCCACTGAACTCGTAGAAGAAATTCATGAAGTGGAGAGTGAACAAATATTCGACACTCCTTTGGCCGCTTGCATGAGTACGTCGAAGGCACACTTAGATCGAGTGATTGATCAACCCGGGGATCCCAAGTTGTCCCAAATATCAGATAATATGACTGACCACATCGACACAGCGCATCTAAACGATCAACTTCACACCTCTCCCGACAACACAAATCCCACTGATCTCAACGACAAAATCAATGAAATGGACAGCACACTGAACCCCGAGTCGACAATAGTTCCGAGTCACATATCTCCACTGTTGGGACCCACCTCGGAAACCAGTATCGCCACAATACGCAGTGACACGATGACTGAAAGTCGTCTTGACGAGAATCACGAACTGTCTGAGACTAGTCATCAGGACTTGCAAAATCAAAGCAAAACTCCCACTGAACTCGTAGAAGAAATTCATGAAGTGGAGAGTGAACAAATATTCGACACTCCTTTGGCCGCTTGCATGAGTACGTCGAAGGCACACTTAGATCGAGTGATTGATCAACCACCTGTTGTCGAGTTGTCCCAAATATCAGATAATATGACTGACCACATCGACACAGCGCATCTAAACGATCAACTTCACACCTCTCCCGACAACACAAATCCCACTGATCTCAACGACAAAATCAATGAAATGGACAGCACACTGAACCCCGAGTCGACAATAGTTCCGAGTCACATATCTCCACTGTTGGGACCCACCTCGGAAACCAGTATCGCCACAATACGCAGTGACACGATGACTGAAAGTCGTCTTGACGAGAATCACGAACTGTCTGAGACTAGTCATCAGGACTTGCAAAATCAAAGCAAAACTCCCACTGAACTCGTAGAAGAAATTCATGAAGTGGAGAGTGAACAAATATTCGACACTCCTTTGGCCGCTTGCATGAGTACGTCGAAGGCACACTTAGATCGAGTGATTGATCAACCACCTGTTGTCGAGTTGTCCCAAATATCAGATAATATGACTGACCACATCGACACAGCGCATCTAAACGATCAACTTCACACCTCTCCCGACAACACAAATCCCACTGATCTTCACGACAAAATCAATGAAATGGACAGCACACTGAACCCCGAGTCGACAATAGTTCCGAGTCACATATCTCCACTGTTGGGACCCACCTCGGAAACCAGTATCGCCACAATACGCAGTGACACGATGACTGAAAGTCGTCTAGACGAGAATCACGAACTGTCTGAGACTAGTCATCAGGACTTGCAAAATCAAAGCAAAACTCCCACTGAACTCGTAGAAGAAATTCATGAAGTGGAGAGTGAACAAATATTCGACACTCCTTTGGCCGCTTGCATGAGTACGTCGAAGGCACACTTAGATCGAGTGATTGATCAACCACCTGTTGTCGAGTTGTCCCAAATATCAGATAATATGACTGACCACATCGACACAGCGCACCTAAACGATCAACTTCACACCTCTCCCGACAACACAAATCCCACTGATCTCAACGACAAAATCAATGAAATGGACAGCACACTGAACCCCGAGTCGACAATAGTTCCGAGTCACATATCTCCACTGTTGGGACCCACCTCGGAAACCAGTATCGCCACAATACGCAGTGACACGATGACTGAAAGTCGTCTTGACGAGAATCACGAACTGTCTGAGACTAGTCATCAGGACTTGCAAAATCAAAGCAAAACTCCCACTGAACTCGTAGAAGAAATTCATGAAGTGGAGAGTGAACAAATATTCGACACTCCTTTGGCCGCTTGCATGAGTACGTCGAAGGCACACTTAGATCGAGTGATTGATCAACCACCTGTTGTCGAGTTGTCCCAAATATCAGATAATATGACTGACCACATCGACACAGCGCATCTAAACGATCAACTTCACACCTCTCCCGACAACACAAATCCCACTGATCTCAACGACAAAATCAATGAAATGGACAGCACACTGAACCCCGAGTCGACAATAGTTCCGAGTCACATATCTCCACTGTTGGGACGCACCTCGGACATGTTAGCCACCACACAACCTGGTATTAATAGTTCATACATTGGTCCTTCTGACATTTTAAGTATCGAATGTATTTCCACTGTTTCACCTGATATGGTTTTGTCGGGATCGGATTCTACATCTACAGTTGTTTCGGATGTAGGATGTTCCGAAAATACATCATCAATTGGTAATTCGATTTTAACTGACAATTTTCTCGAAACTGTTATTTCACCGATAAAACAAGAAAGATTTGGTGCTTCTTCAAAGATCAATTCACCACTCTCTATTCAAAAGTCCCTAGAAAATATAAAAGTTCAATCGCATTTGAAACCGTCGTCTTATATGAACATCACTATCCAGAAAAACAATTCCTTACCACCAAGCCCTAAATTATTACAAAAACCAACAGTTAAGCAAGGCGCAAATAGTTCACCAAGGTCACCTACAATGACTGGCCCGAATTTCAGACAGACAAGTAACTTAACGAATACAAAAACAAAGTATGCAAGTTCAAACAGTGCGAATGCATCACCCAATCTTGTCAGAAAACCATTATCTTATTTGTCAAAGAGCAGTGATATTAAAAAGTAGAACATAATTTTCCTTTATTTTTAGCATGTCACAAAAAGAAATAATGAGAGGAAGGAAAATTAATTTTTCCACATTATTTTCATTACGATTATTATTTTACTTAAAATATTTACTTTTAATTATAATATATAACATGGAGTGATAGTTCTTAACCGCTTTATTATAGGATATTATGGGGTTTCATTGAGGTTATATATAATGAGCCTTCTCTTATAACATAACATTGATATACATATTCTAATGTATGTTTTTTAGTGTTTCCTTCATTTAGTAATGACAACAATAATAATCATAAAAAGAAAGTTAAGACATTGAAACGAAATTAATGCATGTTAAAACAACTATATTACTATCACTTCAGCATAAATAAACAAACCACACTCTATATGTGGGGGCTAATGACACTGCCCGGTTGTCGAAGCTGAAGTAGGCGCAGCGAGATTCCAACCTAGAATTTGAAAGTCGAACAGCTCAACTTTTCTCGATAGGGCGAGGTGCATACAAATAGCATACAACTCTATTTGAAAACAGAACACCAAAACCGCGTGATGCAATGTCCCATTACCCTTACCAGAACAAGCAACCTGAAAATTAGGAGAACACCATCAGAAAATTCAACACGTTAGGTCACCATCACTTAAAAAAACATAAACTATCAGCTATACAGAGTGAATGAAAGTGATAACTTAGTCGCTTGTTTTAACGAATTTGATTATTTAACCACATAAGAGCTTTCGGACACGGGAAATTAGTGTCATATACTAAGTAGTCCTAACTGAAAGATTAAACTAATCGATAAAGGAAAATGAGCAAATAATAGTTTAAGTGAAAAATGACTTTCAATTAAATCTTATGAATAAAGATATAGAACAAAATCTTAAGCAACTGGACATAAAAAATTAAGACCCCCAGGGTGATACAAGATTCAAAGTATTCCTTTTAATGCAGGTTTATATCTTGTGATAGAGATGTCTTTAACAAAGCTGACTTTGGATTCACTTGCTTACTGATTAGTTTGAATGATGTTTGGACGTTAGGTAAATGACTACTGAATACACAAGAATCATTTAGTTGGAATTTGTAAAGAATAGGTTTTAGAATGAAGATAATAAGTCTTGTTCTTGTTTTTCCATGTACATGCTTTGAGACCTTTATATTAACTGGCATAAAACAACTTGTTGCCACATGATGTTACCTATGATTGTGATAGTAAAGAGTAAATATGCACTAGGGCTTAAATTCTGAATATTTTATTACATTCCTGTGTTCACTAATGTATAGCTTAAACAAATAATTTATTTTTCAGTTTATTTGTTGTTCAATTTCGTGTTGCAATATTATTGATTAGTGTATTATACATTTGCTTTTAAATAAGTTTGACTGAAATTTTATTCCATTAAGTTAGTTCTCAAAACTCTTGTACATAAATTTCTTTTAAATACATTTGACCATTAGAAACTAGAATTTCCAGAACCACATTTACTTCTGAACAGCAACATCCAGATGAATAAGGTTAACATTAACAAAGGATGAAATGACCAAATTTTTTATTAAGATAATTTATGAAATAGAGATACATTTTCCTGGAAGAAACAACGCCAGGATCAAGTGAAAAGTGGATTTTCGGATAAATCATCATTCACATTAAAAAATACGCGAAAAAATACACTTGGGCTCCTAAACATCACAATCTTAATGGCTGATTTTCGAGGAGGCACATAACTGCCGCTACATTTTCCACTCAACGAAAGCAGTGACAAATTTATTTTTCAGTGTTTCTTTTCTTAATTGTAGGAGAATTGAAGTAAAAAAAAAGTACAGAATTGTACGATTACCGTAGTTATTGAATCATTCATTTGAATAGCGCAGTGTAGCCGCCTATTACGCAGCACACATGTTTCATGTGTTACGTCATAATTCTACCAAAATCCAATCCATTTCACCTCGTTCTTAAATATGAAGTTTTACTGGCGGAAACTCAGATGATTTTAACTGTATAAATTATACAGCATTAAGGTAAGTATACCCTAAGTGCATACAGTCATCTGATGACAAAACCCTAGAGAAGATAACTACACAGTTAGCATGATGTACGGTTTAACTCAATGTGGTTTGTTTAGAAAGTCATTAAGCAGACAGATTATGACTATGTTCAAAGGTAAACAGTAGAGGACCTATGTCCTCACTGAGAATCAGAAGTAGTCTGCAGTACTCGATTGGATCAAACCATAAGATTTAGGAAGGACCGAGGTGAGTTAATACATACTCGCACCGTATAACTAGACACCTAATAACTGAAGTTTAGATTGCATAGATGAGTCTCACTGAGAACCATCAATAGTGATTCGCAGAACTTCTATTTAGAATATACGACTTCTATCTTCAGTATGCTAAACTAAATTATTCTACATTTATTGAATAACTTCTTGCACACTTTCTGTGCTTCTTGCAATTACGGAAATCTGAGTCTGTGGACTAATATCACAAGTATTACCCTTCTTTATCCGTTCATTGTCTTTAAATAAAAACGATAGCACAACTAACTGTTCGGTCAAACGTTGGAGAGTTTCGGGATTAAGCCTTCCTGTTTTAGATTCAGCGTGATTGAGTGACTATGAATTCTGACCGTATCTATTCACAAGCTTTGTGAGCAGCTTACAACTTATCATGATAGTGAACATTAGAAAATTCAAACGAAACATTAAAGTTCATGAAATGTTTCCCTCCTAGTCTATCTTCTGAAGAAACAATAAGGGGTTAGACTAGGATTCATGCATCAAATATATAATGAATGAAGAAAATAGATGTAGTTAAAACTGGGCTTGTATTAAGTCGCTTTAATCTATTTAGGAAAAGTGTAAACAACTATATGGCTCTAGTACATATGTCGTTAATTGACTTATAGTAAGCATCTATGATAACTACTAACAACTTACAATTTCAATATTAATCATAAGAAATATAGTACTTTTGAGTAGAAATCACTAAAAGATAAGAGCGTATTATTTGATATTTTTGTATGGTAGACGCCAGTGGGATCCAAGACACATGATTAATTCTATCTGGATCTCAAACCCAGAACAAATGAAAGAAAGATATATAATAAACTTGTAACTACAGACATTCGCTCAAAGAATTCACCCTCCAATAGAGATTGAATAAGCCAAGTCTTGAATATCAAACGACAGAAAAACACAAATTCTCACTAGTTGTAATAAATATGTTTTTATTCAACTGTTTCAAGGTAACATTAAAGTGAACTAAAATGTTTATGTTACAATTAATTCTTAGTGGACAAAAGGAATAGGTAGATTTGGTTTTGTATTAAAGGACATTAAAAAGCTTGTCAACCATTTTAGTAAAGTTGAATCAAACAGAAAACTAAAAGAAAGAACAAAAGTGAAAGAAGGCAAGAAAATATACAATACATATTGAGTATACGATCTATCGATAATAAGGGGGTTTGGCAACATGAATACCCCTATCATTCAATGAAGCAATTAAATCTTCCAGTGTAAGAGTGGCGCGACGATCTGTGGGAAATTTATTTGTTCCAGGTTTTCCACCTAGAAAATAACATATTATAAACATCATAAGGATTGATACAAGGTGTAATATAATGATTTTAACACTAAGAACGGAATTTGATACAGTTGATTAAAACAACTGGTCGAAAATTGTTTTCATTTTTGGGATTATATCAGTGAGACCAAAATTACTATTAGTTAAATTGATATGAATTAAAAATTATAAACGAGATAAAGAACTATAACATTATTATCGCTTAGCTCGCAGCATTATACTGTGGAGATCTAAGTTACTGCTTTCTTTCTAAACAACCGGAATTGAAAGATTCTAGATTTCAAGGGACAAAAAGTTTGCCTTATCTAACTAAACAAAAAACTACTGAGCAATTTAATCGAAATAATGACACGACTTAGTAATGAAGTGTAGACTATAATGCAATGGTCTTTGAATTATATTGATTATATAAGGATGGGAAGGTAATGATTTGTCCAAACTGAAATGACTTAGGAATTGTCGAATAATGTATGTATTGTTTAAAAAACCGACAATCTTTAATATACACAAACATATGAAGTCTAACTACAGTATGCTTTACATAACACTCTCATCCAAGGAGAGATGTATAATGAAAACAGGTTTGACAACAAAGTCACTTAACAGTATCCGTAAAAACATAACTGTGATTCGTAAGTGAGTTGCACGAATGTAAATGCATGGAAAGTGAGACACAAATTCGAAGGCGATTTAGATTGATATGCACCGCTTTGACATAGGCAGCACGAATCCAGAATTTGTCAATTGCACATTCATTAAAACTTGCGACAACTTACATATAAACAAGAAATCCACAACTGTTTTTAGTGACTTACTATAAGATTAAGAGCAGGATATATCTAAGTGATGTTTAAATGAACAGTTAATTATTGCATTGTTTATTTACAATGATATCGCAGTTAGACTAGTTGAAAGCTATTCCGTGATTTCGATCTAATCAGCTGAGTACGACCATTTAATGCTTACATAATAGATTGTCCTGGTCGAGTTAGCTTTATACATAAATTTATATGAAATTGTTGAGATGAATTTTCATGTTAATTCCAGTCCATACATAAAACTCAATATCTTATTTAGATTTTTTCCAGAAAGGTTTAGGCAGTCACTCTGTCACAACAAACGTGGGAGATGGTATAGATAATTGTCACTCCTGGTTGTAACATCACATCAGTATATCGAAATGAATAGAAAAGTAATCCGCAAAATAGTGACCGTATTAGACAGTCAGTCACAACGCAGAACTTCGTACGTGCGT
>NW_017386035.1:622625-692872 GCF_000237925.1 Schistosoma mansoni | reverse complement strand
AAGATAGGTACATGAAGGTTTTTGTTCCCAAAGAGGGTGGTAGAACACAAAGGTTGCAATAAACGGGTGGCCATGTCATTCAAGGTCTCTATCCATCGATTGCTATCTTTTCGCCAATCCCAACTACGTAGTCTACACCTACCAACATGGCTCAGTCTACTTGTCAGCGACTTCATGGATTTGTGCCACGTTTTGGTCTGGCCGCCCCTAGCTTTCTTCCAACTTACTCCTACACCATAAAGCATTGCACGTCGGGACAGTCGGTGGTTGAGCATACGTAACACGTGTCCCAGCCATCTCAACTGATGAAGTTTCACTACTTCATCAATCGATTTGCCATCATTACCTAGTAACCGTTTCCTAACAACTGCATTACTTACCCGGTGGTCCCAGGATATACGAGCAATGCTTCGAAGACACCTATGATCGAACACTAGTAGCCTACGAATACCCTCTGCTCTTACTGGCCATGTTTCACTGCCATAAAGTAGGACGGAACGAACTGCTGCACAGTAAACACGTCCTTTGGTTGCTAGGCGGATATCTCGCCTACGCCATAAATGACGCAAGTTGGCGAAAGCTAGACGAGCCTTCTGTATCCGTGCTGAGATTTCGTCACACACCAGACCACAAGGGCTGGTGAGACTCCCGAGATAAGTGAAGCGGTCGACACGCTCAACTACTTCACTTCTATTATTAGTTTAGATGTTGGTGCAACCCAATCTTGAAGTAACATTTTGCTCTTCGAGGGAGAGAATCGCATTCCGAACATGCCTGCATAGTTGCTTATAGTGGTCAGAAGACTCTGAATTTTTTCAGCGTCTCCACCAAATAGAACTATGTCATCGACATATCCCAATGCAACGAGTGAGTCTCCCGGTAAAAGTTCAACTCCTGGAGATTTAGATGACGAATGTGTTATCTCTAAAAGTGTGTCAACGACAAAGTTAAACAAGAAAGGCGAGAGTGGACAGCCCTGACGAACACCACTTGAGGTAACCAATTCTGATGAGTTTTTTTTCCCGACCGTTGCTGCTACCTTGACGTGGTGGTCGGGCTTGCCTATCGTGATGATTCAATCGAGCTATACTGGCTGGAACAATCGTTCCTCAAGGTCCCACCATGCCAGGTAGGTCGTTTGAAGAGCGGTGAGACTAAAAGCAGCAAACCCAAGGTCCGAAGGCGAAGTCGTACTGCTGACTGTACAAAGGTGTGACGGCAGTAAGGTGTTTCCTTCAGACAACCAGCATGACAGCGGTGCTGCCTTCCCACAAGGAGGGATGGGGTTAGAAAAGGTCGACCCTAAAAATGCACACCTCGCCTTATCCCACGGATATCCGTCTCCGGCGGTAAGGTCCTTTGAAGAACGGAGCTAACACAAAAACTACCCACAAAAAGATCGTGTGTGACCGACATCAAGCAGTTTTCCCTTGGGCACTGCGGTCACGCTCTCAGGTCATTAAGACCACTTCTAACCCAATTTCCTTTTCAGGTACCTCTAGAAGAACCCTTCCACGGTGTGGGCAACCGGGAAGTGATAACTGCCCTCATACCTCTAACAGCACTCAAGACCACTGTATTCATAATCCATCTCCTTCAATTCCTACTATTCCTTCTACCTTGACTTTCAACACTAAACTTCCTCTTCCGGTTTCCTCCTCAAGTGTCACCATGGCCAACGATTCTAGTGTGCGAAACGCTGTCCCAGGTCTACTAAAACCTCGCTCCAAACTACACATTGGAGCCTTCAACGTACGTACTTTAAGTCAAATCGGTCAACAGGCCTCCTTAGCCAAAACCCTAGAATCTCGTACCATTGATGTATGCTGTGTCTCCAAAACACGCATACAGGATCCTAGTGTGGTCATTCACTTGACCTCACCTCGCCAAAATGGAGAGCCAACGAAATACACCCTCCGTATATCTGGCGACCCGTTGGCTAGTTCTCGTGGACTTGCAGGTGTAGGCATAGCACTAAGTACAAGGGCAGAACAGGCACTACTAGAATGGATCCCCGTTAATAGTCGCCTGTGTACTGTCCGGCTAAATGGCTCCGTAAGAACTCGGAAGGATAGGGACACACGTCGTTGCCTTTTCGTCGTTTCTGTCTAAGCTCCCACTGACTGCAGCCATGATGAAGTAAAAGATGACTTTTACAGAAAACTCTCTGAGCTTCTTCAGAAAGCTAAGCGCTTAGACATAGTAGTCGTAGCGGGTGACTTTAATGCCCAGGTAGGCAGCTTAAATCAAACAGAAAGACATTTAGGTGGGTGTTTTAGTATTCCGGCTCAACGAACCGATAATGGTGATCGTCTGTTGCAACTATGCTCAGACAATCGTTTATTTTTAGCAAGCACTAATTTTAAGCATAAGGAGAGACATCGTCTAACATGGCGACCACCTGCACCAAACCAACGATGGACTCAAATAGACCATATTGTCATCAGTCATCGTTGGAGAGGCTCAATAGAAGATTGTCGCTCGTATTGGAATACTTGTTTAGACTCTGATCACGCCTTAATACGAGCGCGCATTTGTCTGCGCCTCAATGGACGCAGGAAAATTACACTAAGAAGACCCATTAGGATTGAAGTGGAGGACGAGAAAGCCAAATGCGAATTCCAGAAACAACTGAGTTCACATCTAGGCAGTTCTGTAAACGAGACTGACCCAGATGCTGCTTGGAACGACACACGAACAACTGTGGAAACAGCAGTAACATCTATTAGTTATTTAAACCATAGGGCTCCAAAAAACCAGTGGATTTCTTCTAAGTCTATTTCACTGGTGGATTCGCGTAAACTCATCCCATCAGGCTCTGAATACGACGAAGAGCGTAAACAAATTAGATCTAGGTTAACTAAAAGTCTAAGGAACGATCGTGAGCAGTGGTGGGCAACGAAAGCAAAAGAGATGGAAAAGGCAGCGGCTGTAGGCAACACCAGGCAACTATTCAGACTAATAAAAGAAACCGGAATTAAGAAGTCAAGTGTAAGTGAGACGATCTCGGAAAAAGATGGAACCCTTATCTGCTCTCAACCCAAACGTTTAGAACGATGGGCGGAACACTTTAAGAAGCAGTTTAGCTGGCCTTCAGCTACTACACAACTACCCACTATTCCCAGAAAACCTGAATGGAACATTGAAGTAGGCCCCCCAACCCTACTTGAAGTTCAAAAGGCTATAAGTAATCTGAAACGAGGAAGAGCAGCTGGTTCAGATGGATTGGCTCCAGAGGTCTTTAAATATGGTGGTCCAATTTTAGCGATTAGGTTGACTAATATTCTGGCTAAAATCTGGGAAACGGACGTAATCCCATCTGACTGGTCACAATCTCTGATTGTCCCAATATATAAGAAGGGGCCAAAATCATCCTGTGATAACCGTAGAGGGATTAGTCTGACTAACATAGCATCTAAAATACTAGCCTCAATAATTATCGGGCGCCTAACTAAGACTCGTGAACTGCAAACACGAGAAAATCAGGCTGGCTTCAGACCTGGTCGTGGCTGTATCGACCACATATTCACCATTCGTCAAGTTTTAGAGCACAGACATGCTTATCGGCGTCCGACAATGATAGTTTTTCTTGACTTACAAGCAGCATTTGACTCTGTAGACCGAGAGGTTCTGTGGCAGTGTCTGTCATTGAAAGGTGTACCTGAGAAGTACATAAACCTTGTGAAGGCTCTTTACTCGAACACAACCAGTCGAGTGAGAGCTTATGGCGAACTGTCATATGATTTTACAACCTCAAGTGGTGTCCGTCAAGGCTGTCCACTATCCCCATTTTTGTTTAACTTCATTATAGACCTGTTGCTGGAAATAACACTCTCTTCGACTGAATCTACAGGAATTGATCTCCTACCAGGAGGTTCACTTATCGACTTAGAATACGCAGATGACATAGTCCTGTTTGGTGAAGACACTGACAAAATGCAGAGTCTTCTGTTGGAACTCAGTAATAATGCCAGGATGTTTGGGATGCGTTTCTCCCCATCCAAATGTAAATTGTTACTCCAGGACTGGCCTGCGTCAACACCTGAAATAAGGATAGGGAGTGAAGTAGTCGAACGCGTCGACAACTTCACTTATCTTGGAAGTCTGATCAGCCCTAATGGGTTGGTGTCTGACGAAATCTCAGCACGGATTCAAAAAGCTCGTTTGGCTTTTGTCAACTTACGTCACCTATGGCGAAGACGAGATATCCGTCTATCAATTAAGGGACGAGTATACTGCGCAGCAGTTCGTTCTGTTCTACTTTACGGCTGCGAAACATGGCCATTAAGAGTAGAAGATACTCGTAGGTTACTAGTATTTGACCACAGATGCCTTAGAAATATTGCTCGCATCTGCTGGGATAACCGGGTAAGTAATAGTGAGGTTAGACGCAGTGTATTAGGGAATGATGGTAAATCAGTTGATGAGGTCATGAATCTTCATCGACTGAGATGGTTGGGCCACGTGTTACGTATGCCTGAACATCGATTACCACGACGCGCAATGTTGACTAGTGTAGGGGATGGTTGGAAGAGAGTTAGGGGCGGCCAAACCAAAACATGGCATCAGTGCTTGAAGTCACTAACTTCTAGTCTGAGCCATGTTGGTAGATGCAAACTACCTGGTTGGGGTCCGCGTGACTATCGTAACCAATGGTTGGAGACTCTGGGTGACATGGCTCAGAATCGATCACAATGGCGTAGGTGTATACACTCTTTATCTTCCCTTAAACCTTGAGATTAAAATTGCTTCATAACTTTTTTCCTTCCTATACTATATCCTTATATACAACCTTTCTTTATATACTACCACCACTAAATTAATTACTTCTATGAATCCGGTGTTCATCTTGTTGTGCTAACGAGGTATGGCAACTTGGACCGATGCATATATGTGCCTGGTCCTACGTTGTCGCTGACTGACTGACTCGGCATAGGCTCTAACTCGACCAGTTGTGTTCGAGTAGAGAGGCTTTATAAGGTTAATGAACTTCTTTGGTACTCCTTTCACTGACAAACACTGCCATAGAAAATCACGATCAACAGAGTCAAATGCCGCCTTAAGGTCAAGAAATACTACGATTGTGGGACGTCTGAATGTGTGTCTATGTTCCAGGACCTGACGTAGAGTGAATATCTGGTCTACACAACCACGTCCAGGTCGAAAACCAACCTGGTTTTCTCTAGGCTGCTCTTCATGAGCTTTGGTTAGGCATCCAAGTATTATTGAAGCTAATATTTTAGACATTATATTAGTCAAACTGATCCCTCTGTGATTGTCACAGGAGGACTTTTGTCCTTTCTTATAGACTGGCAAAATCAGTGATTGGGACCAGTCAGATGAAATTACGTCTAGTTCCCAGATCCTACCTAAGACCTCAGTCAATTTCACTGCTAGTACTGGACCGCCATCCTTAAGAATCTCAGGGCTAAACCTGTCAGGGCCTGCTGCTCTTCCACGCTTCAGATTTCCTATAGCCTTTCAACCTCGTAAAGAGTTGGAGGATTTACATTAACTTGCCATTCAGGTCGACTTGGGATCGTAGGAAACCAAAGTGTGACTGAAGGTCAGTTGGACTGATCCCTAAAGTGTTCTGCCCATCGATCCAATCTCCTGGATAGAGAATGAATAATATGTCTATCTTTTGCCGAGAAAGTTTCGCTGACAGTTGGGTTCCTAATACCGGTTTCCTTAACAGGTCTGAACAGTTGTCTGCTGTTTCCTATTGCCGCTGCCTTTTTCATCTCTCTTGCTTTCGCTACTCACCACTGTTCGTCATGTTCAGAAACAGATGGGATGAGTTTTCGAGCATCTTTCAGTGAGGTAGATGCTGCTGAAATCCATTATTTCTCCTTAACCTTATGGTTTACAGTACTAGCGGATATCACTGCTGTTTCCACAGCTTTTCGGATGTCATTCCACGCTGCCTCGGGGTGAGCATAACTTACATGGCTGACTAACTGTTTTTCTAGGTGTTCCTGAAATATATTCTTAGCTTGCCTATCATTAAGTAGAACCCTTAGAGGCTCCCCTGTAGTGTCTTTCCTACGTCCAGTAAGACGCAGACAGATACGTGCTCGCACTAGAGCATGATCTGAATCTAAACATGTGCTCCAGAATGAGTGACAGTCTTCTATCGAGCCCCTCTATCGATGGCTGATGGCGATGTGATCTAGTTGGGTCCAACGTTGGGACGAATTCGGGGGTCGCCATGTCAAAAGATGCTTTCCCTTGTGCTTGAAGTTAGTATTTGCAAGAAACAGGCGGTTATCTGAGCATAGCTGCAACAGACGGTCACCATTATCTGTTCTTTTAGCCATGACACCATAAGATCCACCCAGGTGTCTTTTCTTTTCACTCAGTTTACCTTCTTGAACATTAAAGTCACCAGTCACTATTACTACATCCGAACGTCTAGCTGTTCGGAGAAGGTCAGTCAGTTTCCTGTAGAACTCCTCTTTTATATCGTCTGAGCTGCAGTCAGTGGGAGAGTAGGCAAAGACGATAAAGAGGCAACGACGTCTCCTTATCTTCCCGAGTCCTTACTGATCCGTTTAGTCGAACAGCGCATAGACGACTGTCTACTAGAATCCAGTCTAAAAGAGCTAGTTCTGCCCTAGGACTTAATGCTATACCTACTCCAGCGAGGCCATGGGAAGCAGCATCAGGGCTTCCAGATACACGAAGCGTGTATCGAGATGGTTCTTTATTTTGATTAGGTGAGGTCAAATGAATGACACTACTCGGATCTTGTATGCGCGTTTCGGAGACGCAGCACACATCGATGGTGTAAGATTCTAAAGTCCTAGCTAAGGAAGCTTGTTGTCCTATTTGACACAATGTTCGGACGTTAAAAATTCCTACATGTAGTTTAGGGAGTCGTTTCAGGAGACCAGGAATAACGTTCCGCCTACTCGAATCGTTTGCCCTAGCGGTGCGAGGTGATAAGAGGACGTGAGAAGGGTTAGTCGTGGAGATAAGAGAGTTATTAGGAGGTGTAGGAGGAATTTGAATGTGACCAACTTGGTCTCGTGTGCAGTTATGAGTATGAGGGCTAATATCACTTCCAGGCTGCCCACACCGTGGAAGGGTATTTCTTGAGGGACCTGAAAAGGAAGTTGGATCAAAGTTGGTCATAACGACCTGAGAGTGTGACCGCGGAGTCCAAGGGACAGCTGCTTGAAGCCGGTAACTCATGGCCTGTTTGTCGTAGGTTTATGACGTGTTAGCTCTGTTCTTCAAAGGGCCTTACCTCCGGAAACGGAAATCCACGAGGTAAGGTGAGGCGTGACATTTCTAGGGTCGACATTTTCTAACCCCTTCCTTCCTTGTGAGATGGCAGCATCGCTGCAGATGTTTATTGCCTGAGGGGAACACCGTACCGCTGTCAAACTTCTCTACAGTCAGTAGTAGGACGTCGTACTCAGACCTTACATTGCTGCTTTTAGTCTTACCGTTCTCTACCCGACCTGTCTGGTATGGTAGGACATAAAGGTACATGTGTTACAGCCAATATAGCTGGGTTGAGTCGTCACGATAAGCAAGTTCGATCACCATATCAAGGTAGCAGCTAAGGTTGTGAAGGATCAATAGCAGCCAGTCCAGTACATCTTTCTTACATACCACGACACCATATCATAAACTGATCACCTTTCCGCTTTTTCCAACCAATCCCAGTGTCTGCAAACAATGCACAACGTGAAATACTCTGGGACGATATTTTAAGACATATTCAAGCCACCGAAATCGATGTTTCAAGATGGCAACACCAAACGGATCATTATCATTGTGCCTGAACACAGGATGTTGAACCTCTGCATTACCAACATTATGTTGCCTCTGCATGTCAGCAATCCTTCAGAGACAGCGATGATCAAACACAGAGTCATCTAACATCCTCGACTCGGAGAGTCCAGGTCTCACAAGCATAGAGCCAAACTGTTCTCACCGATGCGTTGTAGATCTGGCTCTCATAGAGAGACCGACATCACGAAGGCTCCAAGGATGGCCCAAATTGGCATAAGCCGCTCTGGCTTTCACCATACGTGGATTGATCTCATCACTCACAAAATCATCAGCACTTAAAAAGCTACCCAGATACACGAGGTACTCGACAACTTCTATACGCTCACTTCCCATTGTGGGTTCAGGTTCACGGTCATGCCAGTCTTGTAAAAGTGCTTTGCTCTTCGAAGGTGCAAAACACATGCCGTACTTACGGATACTGACTGCCAACTGATTAGGTACGGATTCTATGGCTTGAGTATCATCGTATAGTAAAACAATATCATCCGCATACTTAAGGTCGAAAAGTATTTCTCCAGGCAACGGACCCAAACCACCATTACCTACATCCATCAGAGCTCTTTCCAGAACATCGTTGATGGTAAATTTGAAGAGGGACAGTAAGATTAGGCAACCCTGCCTAACCCCACTGCTTAAATGAAACAAAGGGGAAGAGAGGTGGTTGTACGCCCTCACTCTGCCTGAGGTGTTTGTATATAGGGCCTTCAAGATGTTAGTAAACCTTTCAGGCACGCTTCTTCAATAAACAATCCCAAAGAGTATTGCCCGAAGGATTGAACTATCGATTCATTCCAGGGTGTTGGAACACTTCCTAATTTCCAAACTTTTGCAAACAACTCAGTTCCTTAACCAGGTCACCAGCTTCTATAAAAGGGGCCGGAGGTAAGTTGTCTGGGCCTGGTGATTTGTGAAGCTTCAAGAACTGCAGGTGCTTGCGGATCAGCCGTCATCGATTATAGAGGACAGGACAGTCTTATCAATGTCGCCAGGGTAGAAGACCATTTGAACTGTCTCATAAAGAACTCTCCTCATCATCCAAGATGTCTGTAAATGTTGTTGATTAGCAGCCCGTCAGCTTCACAGATTGTTGCAATCAAACCAGAATTCTTGCTGCCAGTATCTTCGATGGACTGAACGAACTTTCGACAGTTACTAGATACAGCTGCTGCTTCCAACTCGTTAGCAAGCTCCGACCGGCGTAGGCGGAGATGACGAAAAAACATCGTTTCTCACACCGATTTCTTCTCACTTTGATGGGGCCTTTTAATCTAACAGCACATAATCTACTGATCATGGGGATCCAGTCCATTAGAGCTGCCTCAGCTCTAGTGCTTAGTGCGACACCAAACTCGGCAAAACCAGACAGAAATGCCACAGGGTCCCCAGATAAACGCGCGTGAAACAAGCTTTTCGAAGAGACAGATGGAGAGCGAACTTGTAGTGCTTAACTAGGGTCTTGAATATGAGTCTCCGATAGACAACAGGCATTGATGTTGAGACTTTCTAAAGACAGACAACTCTATTTGTTGTCCGATCTGCTTTAGAGTGTGAAAGATGAATGAGGTTAGTTTGAATGGCATACGTAGTTTCCGAAAGACTGGTTGAGAATTCATATTCAGTGGTATCATTCAACTTTCGACCAGTCAGTGACTTAAGACCGTTTATATAGGACATGGTCACCACCATATGCCAACTGTATGGGTTGAAGGATAAAGAGATACACAAAATCTGAATAAAGGATACAGACAAGTGACGTAATGCAAAATAAAAAAGAGTATTAACAAATAGTTTTGAGTCTGTCGACATAAATAGTATGTAACACAGGTCGGAAATGAAAAACCTGGAAGTAGAAAGCTAAGAAGATCGAGTTGAAGAGAACAGAAAAGGAAATAGAAAGGAATTGTGAATTGGAAGAATCATACAGAATGTGAACGACAAATGACGGTGGTAAACAATAAATTGGTCGTTCCCACCTGTGTCCTCATTCATTACACTAACGTAACGGACCAACCAGTGCATCCTTGAACTAAGATGATAGGCAAGAATTAAGTCTAAGAGTTAGATCATAATCCATTGATGGCTGAAGGACTTACAAAGCTCGTATCCTTTAATTCACTGTGATATATCACTCGACCACATTGGATCATCTGTCAACTAGCATTCTGTGTATTTATTTTAGAAATTCAATACTGTATGTTACATATCAAACACTCGAAACTAACCTATATAACAGAAGACTGGAACGAAAATCGATTGAGATATAAATTGAATAGGATAAGTGGACATCGCTATTCAATCACCTGAAGCAATCATAGGTTGAATTTGTCCACTTATCTTGTATAGATCTACAATTTCCAATGCTCTTTTGTGTTTTTAGTCTATACGGAAGAGATTTATAGTGAATGTAACACCGTTACAACAAATTACAAGTAGATTGAGCTATACTTACTAGATGATGGAGACTGTGGAATAGACTGACTTGGGTTGCTTGCTGGTGTTGTAGTAGCATTCATATAAGACGGATTAGATGCTTGACCTGGTATAGATGTAGACACACTAGAATGGTTAAGCAACCCAGTAGGCTGTCCATTTGCAAGGCGCCAATGAAGCATAGCGTCAGAAAGGATATCAGTCAGAAATTTTTGACCAGCTAGACTGATTAAACGGGCAAGCCGTGGATCGCTGTTCTCCATTTGCACACCAGCACTCTCTAACATAGCAATTGATAATCTGTCCGGAATCTGAAAATCGATCGGGAATAAAAAATGGTAAATATAGAATGTTAAGAACCATAACCAGAATTATTCAGACACAGTTGAAGAAATAAAGGCAATCAAGCTTATGAGCTTTAATGATATAATAACTGGTGTAATTAACCATTAACGATGGTACATGGTATTAAGTTTTCCTAAAATGTTTTAACATCATGCAGTCATAGCTGTTAGGTACAATAGAGTTCTAAAAGACCATTGACTTGACATTATTAGTGTGACGAGATTGTACGTCTCCATTCACAAAAACACAAGTCGGGTTTTATGAGTCATTATTTATTAATTTTATCATATGATTTGCATATAAATACTAACATTAACGGAAGCAACCTACGATCTATTTTCTTTAAGAATGCAGTTTTCAACCTAGGAAGTATGTGTCACCACTAATTTTACGTCTAATAATATCTACTGAGCATCTAGTCAATAAGGTAAATAAAATAACGAAAATAAATGTTCAAGTGGAGGTATTTTTCTCATTTTTGCCAACATTAATCTGATGTATGGGGAGAATAATACATTATGACTGTATGATGAAGACAGAACTAAGAGAATAGTTTATATGTAAAATTAATTTACATAAGAACGATACTCAACCCAAATATATCTGCAGCCGACAAGAAAAACATATAAACTATAATCATTGTTCTGAAAAGTTATTATAACGACCATGTGTAGAGAACAACTCATTTTCGTTTATAAAGTTTAAATTCGTAAAGAAAACTTCCCAGGTCTATGTGTACAGAACTAATATATTTTGATTGACACATTGTTAATAAGAAAATCACTTACTGTAGATTGAATGTGGTCAAGTTGAGTCCATAAATTGCTAAGAAGCACACCGCTAGTATTCTCAGAAGATGAAGATACAGGAACCGACGATGTCGTTACGCTAGTTGTCTGACAACTATCCACAACAGATGTTATAGAAGTTTTTGGAGTCACAGTTCCAATAATCATTAAGATTATAACCGGAATATGATAGTCACAGTCAGAAAGTCTGAAGAAAAAAAATAACCAAACCGCCAAGAATTAGGCACGAATTATGTACTGAAAAACATATTTTTTATAAATTAATAATTTAACTTGACTGAACCAGGAAATCAAATAAGAATAATTCTACAAAGATATTTCAATGAAGAGTATAAATGATAGATCGCATGGTTATAATAGTATTGTACACTGCATATCATAGAAATATCCAGCAGCATACATACATGTTGTTCTGGCTTTATAGATTTTTATTACAAAGGTTGTAAATTATTTGATTTATACATTCACATTTATTTTATGAAAACAAAAAACGATAGTGTAGAATCGGGAACGAAACTGTTATCCGATTTGATCAATTAAATAAGTTACCCTAATTTATCCCTATTGTGTGTTTAAAATGCGGCAGCAACTGATCGGGAAATACATGTAACAGTTCCAAAATGTTTGATTTAATGCTTAACACGCTTAAAATGAAAATCCATATGAACATCACTTACACCTCAAGTAAAGTGAGATTATAGTGATGAAGAATGATTCAATATAGAGATATTTTAACAAGTTACATTAAGATACATAGTAATAACCGTTGGTTAATCGCTTAACTAAAGGGTAGTATAAGTATTTTGTGCTTAGAGATAGAAAAACAATCAACATTGAAGAAATGTTGATATTGGTATCATCTTTGCTTTAAATTAGAAAGTCGGTTAATGTTTATGTCAGTATGTTGCCCGTATGAGTTGATTTTCAACTGCATTTGCATCAGTATGTTAACTGCAGGAACAAAGGTATAACCACGGGGAGAAAGAATCCCAACTAGTGTTTTAGCTTAATACGGTTTATTTAGTTGCAGAGAGATTTCTCGACCTCAATATTGTTTAACCGTGATAGGATTTAATAAAACTACTAATACATATGGACTGTTATAAAAAGTGCTTTATATACGTTGGAAATAATGATAATTATTTGAATTTCGGACATATAGTTAACAGTAATTAGTCAAACATGAGACATGCTCTAGACTCAATGCTTTGATATGAACTGATTATTTATATTCATACTTACCGGCCGATGGTGCATACAAGTTAGTTGCAAGTATCGAGTTGGGCATAAGGTAGAAATCGACTTATTTGAAATAGTGATTATAAGTTGTTGAGATTGACGAAGCTTATGTGCCACAAATATAAGCGACACGATGTAGTACGATCCTTTCGGCTAAATAGATCCTTGCAAGATGATAAACAATGAGTGCTGCTTATATGATTATCAGGGGGAGCATAAGTTGTACCCAAGGGGAGTACAATTCCCAACTCATGTATATGATAATGTCAAGAACTCTTGTCAGTGTTGGGGTAAATTCAACTGTGATGTTTTCAATGTGCAGGTTTGCTCGACTGCTTATACTGATGATTTGCATGCATGATTGTATCGATAAACCTCCAATTAGACTGATAGTGACTTAAGATGTTTACTTAATGAGTAAGTGATAGAGAAACGTACTGAAATCATGGATAACCACGAGAAAACAAAACTACTTAATGATAATTATAAGTCAATTTATCGACCGAGTTTGTGTTAATGGTTTCATGAATTTAACAATCATATTACATGATTGTCAAGTCGTTATAATGCCTTATGACGATATCCGGAAAACATTATGAGTAACTACTTATAATGTTGATCGGTGATTAGCTAGTAAAAAAATATGCATTGTTTTTTTAAGTGATTCGGAAATATCAGAAGTCTATAACACAAACGAATCCGAGCTGCCTGATCATATTACAAATTGCAATCCAGAAATATTCATCTACTTAGTGTTAATTATAATAGTAGGCTCCAGAGCTTATTTTGAATGCTTGTTTGACTTACAACTACGTGACAGTGTAGTCATTATGCCAGTGCAGTACGACAATATCTTAATGCAGTGACTTTATTATCTTCAATATGTTGAACGTCCTTTTAGGTGACCAATATGATAGCCCCCAAATGCCCTGGTACGGCCGAGAGTGGGGAGAGTCCGCTCTCTCTCTCGAAATGCTCTCACATGACCACGTGTATATAGCCTCTGCCAGGGAAGTCTTACTCACTGCCTTCTCGTGGCGGGGTGTTGTTTACGAAATTGAGAGGACGAAAAGCGAATGTCCGGCGCTTTAACCGGGTTGATGGACACGTTGAGTCCACCTAGGGGAGTTGGAAAACCCTGATTCCAAACCAATGGTGCACATGGGCTCCAGTATCCTGAAGGAACAAATAGCGTATGAACCAATCGTTGGTCACCGGCTACCATGAGAATGCATCTCCTCACGATTCTCCACTGCCTTGTGGATCAGACCTTTAGGCCAAAGTCTCCAGGTGTGGTCCCCTAAGAAAACCACCTGCTTCAGTTTGGGCACCCGGGCAGTATCATGGCCCCCACACAGATCAAATGAGATTTGCGTGGAGCATATGTATCTGGTGCCCCTTTGTACCAATATTTATGTGTTTAAATAAATAAGTGATACACCCAAATACGTATAGCAATAACGACTATGATGGGTTTAATGGGAAATGTTAAAGGCGTTTCAAATAACTGTTGAATTCAAATGGCATAGAGATGATGTAATGCAACGAATGTACAAGCCAGGTTATTATGAACATTGGTAAAGAATATAACAATTAAAAAAAAGAAACCAGGCAGAAAAAAATTGAAAAGTTGGAACACGACTTATGAAACACGACGGGTATAATATAAGATTTTCACAAGCGGTTGCTATAGTTACCCCCGCAACATTCATATGTATTAATGGTAATAAGAACTATGAAGTGCAAAATTTATGTTCGATTTAATATGGTTTTCTTGAGAACGATACACTTCTTGCCATAAGTAAAGGGGAAAAAGGTATGAAACAACATTGAGACTCTACGCCACTGTTTAATGAGACATATTCGTCAGCTTTTTAAACCAATGAGCACGATTACCATGCGGGCCCCAACCAGGTAGTCTGAACCTATTAGCTATCAATGACCTAACGGATTGATGTCATATCTTGTTTTGAACACCCATAGCTTTCTTTCGACCTACTCCCAACGCAGTTAATAATGTGCACAGATGTAGGATGTTGATTGAACATATACAGCACTTGTCCCAGTCCCTTCAATCAATGATTCAGAAGACTCTTTTGGGTTTGAAACGTATTAAAACTGAAGTAGAGTATAGGGATTTACTACATAGCTTATTATTAGATACCTATGTTTGCCGATGTGGGGTGATTTAGTGGTTAAATGAATCGATCTGTGAGTAACAGGTTTGAACCATGCTTTATCTACTTCCATCTGTAAAGTTGAATAGTATCATAAAAAGTGACCTGAAGTTTATATGGACTAGCAGTTAGACATCCAGTTTCATGAGATTTTACCAGTGAATAAAGATGTGGTTTAGGAGGTAGTAGAATAAGATTCGATCGACACATTTCATTATTGACTTAACTCAATTGCCACATTGAAAACATAAATATGACATATAGATAATAGTTGTTTAACATAAACAGCTCGCAAAAAAGAACAAGCAGACAATGTCATTGGGATAGTTAGAACACAAGCTTTTTTGGAAATTATATTACAGTAAAGTATAGACCATAAGAAATGAAACAATACAAATTATTTTACGTCCTCGGAAGACAAATGTATTATTTTAGTTCTATCCCAGGATTGGTCTTCGGCCAAAAAGCTTTCCTGCAAGTGATTACCACATGATGCTTCTGCCCAACTGAATAATTTTTGCAAGAGACCGCGTGCAAGAAGACCACGTAGCCAAGGGGTGATGGATGATCTGCAGAAATCGGAGTCTGAAGTTTTTGCTGTGTTCATATGATCTCTTGGGGAACATTTCATATAGTTGAAATCACTAAAAGCCATCCAACGAACGTCACTGACTTCATCAGGATTTAGTTTCATTAAGTCTGTATCTGGAAGATTTCGAGCTAGGTAAAGTAATAAACGAAACATATATTTGCGTACGAATGGGAAGGTTGTGAGATATATGAAAGTACATTTTACAAAATCGGTTAGATATATTCCTAGAAGCCAACTTATACAGTTAAATGGAACGTTTCCTACTTTTTACAAAGTCACATTATTTTAAAAACGTTGTTTTCCTATCAGTGTTGGAAAATCCAGTAGACAATGTGATTATGTAACCTATCGCGTATAACTGAGTAATGAACTGTTTTATCTGGAAGCAAGAAACTGAGAAATGAGGGTCCCAATTTTATTTTTCTGGTTGAGAGAAAGGTGAAATAAGGTGGGACAACTCAACTATGCCCTTTGATAAACATAGAGAAATCAATTCGACTAATATGTCTAAAATATTAGCCTTTATAACCATCTGATGCTTAGTTGGGGCTCGTGTAGAGCAGACTCAGGGAGACTAGGCTCGTTAAAGATCTGGGGATGTATTGACCAAGTATTGAAATTTTGCCAAGATCTAGATCAGAGGGATATTTGCTGACGCCCAACTATAGCTGTGTTTTCCAACCTAAAAGCGGTACTCGACTCCGTTGAGCGACAAGTTTTGTAACGGTAGTTGTCAGTAAAAGGTGTCCTGAGAAAGTAAATTAACCTTGCGAAGGTCCCTCACCCAGACACAATTGGTAGAAACAGACCTTACGACAAACTATTATTGGAATTATGAACCTCAAGTGGTTTGCGTCAGGGTTGCTGATTATCATTTTTAATTAGTTTCGTCATGTCTATGTAAAAACCACAAATTCCTCACTTAACTTTTCAGGGGTTGATCATCCTAGAAACTCACTAAACAACAATGAGTAAGATGACAATCCTATGTTATGAAGACACACACATGGTTTGCACCATATTACTCTACAAACGTGAAATTTAGGCTAAAATGTAGAATACATGCGTAGGCTAAAGGTTTTTGATAATAGGTGTTTTCGAAGCATTGCTTGCCTATCATCGAACGACCGGGTGACTAGTGGTTGGGTTAAGTATAGGGCACTAGACAAAAGTCAGTCAGTCAGTTACAGCGTAGAACTTCGTACGTGCGTACATCAGTTCGAACTGCCATACCACATTAGCACAGAGATGAAGTTGTCGATTCAAATCCCATAGTGGTAGAAGTAGTAAGAGTATAAGCATTATGTGAAAGATTAGGGTTTGAAGATGTTATTGAAGGAGTATAATACAGTGAGATAAATTTGAAAAGAGAAAAAAGATAGGTACATGAGGAATTTGGAGAATTAGAATTTGGTAGAACACAAAGAGTGGATTCACCTTCGCCATGTCATTCAAGGTCTCTATCCATCGATTGCTATCATCTCGCGAATCCCAACTACGTAGTCTACACCTACCAACATGGCTCAGTCTACTTGTCAGCGACTTCATGGATTTGTGCCACGTTTTGGTCTGGCCGCCCCTAGCTTTCTTCCAACTTACTCCTACACCATAAAGCATTGCACGTCGGGACAGTCGGTGGTTGAGCATACGTAACACGTGTCCCAGCCATCTCAACTGATGAAGTTTCACTACTTCATCAATCGATTTGCCATCATTACCTAGTAACCGTTTCCTAACAACTGCATTACTTACCCGGTGGTCCCAGGATATACGAGCAATGCTTCGAAGACACCTATGATCGAACACTAGTAGCCTACGAATACCCTCTGCTCTTACTGGCCATGTTTCACTGCCATAAAGTAGGACGGAACGAACTGCTGCACAGTAAACACGTCCTTTGGTTGCTAGGCGGATATCTCGCCTACGCCATAAATGACGCAAGTTGGCGAAAGCTAGACGAGCCTTCTGTATCCGTGCTGAGATTTCGTCACACACCAGACCACAAGGGCTGGTGAGACTCCCGAGATAAGTGAAGCGGTCGACACGCTCAACTACTTCACTTCTATTATTAGTTTAGATGTTGGTGCAACCCAATCTTGAAGTAACATTTTGCATTTTATTTCTGTGTTCTAGGACCAGAATAAGTGTGAATATCTGGTCTACACAACCACGTCCAGGTCGAAAACCAACCTGGTTTTCTCTAGGCTGCTCTTCATGAGCTTTGGTTAGGCATCCAAGTATTATTGAAGCTAATATTTTAGACATTATATTAGTCAAACTGATCCCTCTGTGATTGTCACAGGAGGACTTTTGTCCTTTCTTATAGACTGGCAAAATCAGTGATTGGGACCAGTCAGATGAAATTACGTCTAGTTCCCAGATCCTACCTAAGACCTCAGTCAATTTCACTGCTAGTACTGGACCGCCATCCTTAAGAATCTCAGGGCTAAACCTGTCAGGGCCTGCTGCTCTTCCACGCTTCAGATTTCCTATAGCCTTTCAACCTCGTAAAGAGTTGGAGGATTTACATTAACTTGCCATTCAGGTCGACTTGGGATCGTAGGAAACCAAAGTGTGACTGAAGGTCAGTTGGACTGATCCCTAAAGTGTTCTGCCCATCGATCCAATCTCCTGGATAGAGAATGAATAATATGTCTATCTTTTGCCGAGAAAGTTTCGCTGACAGTTGGGTTCCTAATACCGGTTTCCTTAACAGGTCTGAACAGTTGTCTGCTGTTTCCTATTGCCGCTGCCTTTTTCATCTCTCTTGCTTTCGCTACTCACCACTGTTCGTCATGTTCAGAAACAGATGGGATGAGTTTTCGAGCATCTTTCAGTGAGGTAGATGCTGCTGAAATCCATTATTTCTCCTTAACCTTATGGTTTACAGTACTAGCGGATATCACTGCTGTTTCCACAGCTTTTCGGATGTCATTCCACGCTGCCTCGGGGTGAGCATAACTTACATGGCTGACTAACTGTTTTTCTAGGTGTTCCTGAAATATATTCTTAGCTTGCCTATCATTAAGTAGAACCCTTAGAGGCTCCCCTGTAGTGTCTTTCCTACGTCCAGTAAGACGCAGACAGATACGTGCTCGCACTAGAGCATGATCTGAATCTAAACATGTGCTCCAGAATGAGTGACAGTCTTCTATCGAGCCCCTCTATCGGTGGCTGATGGCGATGTGATCTAGTTGGGTCCAACGTTGGGACGAATTCGGGGGTCGCCATGTCAAAAGATGCTTTCCCTTGTGCTTGAAGTTAGTATTTGCAAGAAACAGGCGGTTATCTGAGCATAGCTGCAACAGACGGTCACCATTATCTGTTCTTTTAGCCATGACACCATAAGATCCACCCAGGTGTCTTTTCTTTTCACTCAGTTTACCTTCTTGAACATTAAAGTCACCAACCACTATTACTACATCCGAACGTCTAGCTGTTCGGAGAAGGTCAGTCAGTTTCCTGTAGAACTCCTCTTTTATATCGTCTGAGCTGCAGTCAGTGGGAGAGTAGGCAAAGACGATAAAGAGGCAACGACGTCTCCCTATCTTCCCGAGTCCTTACTGATCCGTTTAGTCGAACAGCGCATAGACGACTGTCTACTAGAATCCAGTCTAAAAGAGCTAGTTCTGCCCTAGGACTTAATGCTATACCTACTCCAGCGAGGCCATGGGAAGCAGCATCAGGGCTTCCAGATACACGAAGCGTGTATCGAGATGGTTCTTTATTTTGATTAGGTGAGGTCAAATGAATGACACTACTCGGATCTTGTATGCGCGTTTCGGAGACGCAGCACACATCGATGGTGTAAGATTCTAAAGTCCTAGCTAAGGAAGCTTGTTGTCCTATTTGACACAATGTTCGGACGTTAAAAATTCCTACATGTAGTTTAGGGAGTCGTTTCAGGAGACCAGGAATAACGTTCCGCCTACTCGAATCGTTTGCCCTAGCGGTGCGAGGTGATAAGAGGACGTGAGAAGGGTTAGTCGTGGAGATAAGAGAGTTATTAGGAGGTGTAGGAGGAATTTGAATGTGACCAACTTGGTCTCGTGTGCAGTTATGAGTATGAGGGCTAATATCACTTCCAGGCTGCCCACACCGTGGAAGAATGCTTTGTAGTAAGCGACTTTAATGCGCCGTATATAAACTGTGGAGACTTAGAAGTAAGGTCACCAACAACGTCATTTGGTTGCAAACTGTTAGAAGCCTCAATTGCACTAGCTTTATTCCAGAACATTAAAGATCCCACCAGCTATAACTTAAGAAGCTACTCTTCTCTCTTGGACTTAGTCTTCACACACGGTGACGACATCGTTCAAATGACTTTCCTCTCACCTCCAGGGAGAAGTGATCATGCAGCCACCTTATTCAAGTTCATGGATGAAATGTCCTGACAAACAGTTGCGCCGGCCCATCCTAAAATATGGAAGGTAGACATGGAGGCGACAAACTCTGCAGCATCATCTGAAAACTGGATAATTGACTCAGGGACATCAGTAGAAGAGGCATGGACTCATTTCAGGCAGCAATACAATCGGGTAACTCAACCAAATTTACCGTCAACAGTTTGAAAGAAGAAGCACGGCCATACCTGGATAGGTCGAGATATTCAACGTTTACTGAGACGGAAGAAGAAAGGTTGGAACGTTACCACTAGCCCTGACACAGCAAGTACGACGAAATGCAACAGGTAGGTAAGAAATGAGTGTATAATTAAAATCCGTGAATCTCAGAGGAAATATGAAATGCAGTTGTCATGATCTGTAATCAAGCAGCCTAAGAGAATATTCTCATAAGTAAATTACAAAGCAAGAATGCAGTGCTGGATTCTTAACCTAGTTGAGGAAGGGAGTGAATCTGAATTAAGAGAGGACAATCAAGAAAACGCAGGGGCTATGACAAACTATTTTGGGGTGGTTTTCACTCAGGAACATCATCTAGACGAAGAACTAAACTCAAACACAAAGTCAACACACCGTCTACTCACAGTGGACTTTGATCGGGACTATGTAGTAAAGGCTCCCAGCACTATAGACACGGAAATGACAACAGGACCGGATGAATTACATCCCGAAATTCTGAGATATATTGGATAATTTATTGCGGCCACATTGACTGTAATATTCAATCTGTCACTTGACCAAGGTGTGTTACCCACGGACTGGAAAAATGAAATCGTCACTCCCATATATAAAACAGGATCGAGACAACTTCCATCAAACTACAGACCTATCAGCCTCACCAGTGTTGTAGTTAAAATACTGGAAAGAATAGTCAAAAGGACCATAATGACATTCGTGGAAACCAACAACTTGTTAAACAGAAAACATCGTTTCGGAAAAGGTTCATTTTGCACACCAAAACTCCATATAGCAAGGGAGCATCGGACAAAGGCTCTAGACAACGGAAAATCAGTGGATATGGTGTACATAGACTTCAGCAAAGCATTTGATAAGGTGCCGACAAATAGATTACTCTTGAAGTTAGAAAATTTCGGTATTGGCCGACCTCTTTTAAAATGGCTCAAAGATTTCTTGGTAGGTCGTAGACAGAAAGTAAGAATAAATTCCAAGTGCTCCACCTGAAGATCAGTACTGAATGGAGTACCTCAAGGCTCTGTCCCAGGTCCTTTACTTTTTATATCGTATGTAAATAATCTCCCCAGTATAGTTGATTCCTCGATGTAAATATACGCTGACGATGTACAAATCTGGCGAGAAATAGCAGGAGATGCAGATGCATGTGCACTTCAGGCAGACTTAAATATTGTGATTAACTAGTCTAAAGAGTGGCTGATGACTATCAGTGCTGCAAAGTGTGTGTACAAGTACTTTGGGGATACAAAAGCCGATAGGTACAGCATAGGGTTAGTGCCTGTACCAGTAGTCCAGTCTCACAAGGATCCTTGGGTGACAGTGGATCGTGATCTTAAGACCAGGGACCACTTCCGGGAGGTTGCAGCTAAGGGGGTTAGAACCGTATGAACTTTAAGACGAACATTCACCAAATCAGGTGTTGTCATGTTCAATACAGTATACACAACCTTAGTGAGAACTAAATTTGGAAACTGCGCTCAGGCTGCAAGCCTATGTTTTAGAGGTGACTCGGATAACCTGGAAAAATCAGAGAGGGCAGCTGCTGGTGCAATTCCAGAACTCCGGGGTTTACCATACAAAGGGCGGCTTGAGAAGCTAGACCTCTTTACTCTGTCCTATCTCAGATTAGGAGGTGATCTGATTTTGATGTATAAAATACTAAGAAATTGTTTTGGACCGATTATATCCTTTTTTCTTCCCACTGGGCGGGACATCTCAGAGGACATAGCAGGCGAGTAGAAAATCCAAGAACGAACGAAATACCCGTGGCCTACAAGTTTTCGCTATTAGTCATCAGTTATTTGAACCCGTTATCCGAAGCAGTGGTGTCTGCACCTTCAATTGACTCATTTAAGAGAAGGCTAGACACTCACGGAAGCATCCTAGAAGTGTAATAACATAGACTGTAAGCCAGGCATTTCTAAACACTTGATTAACACTAATACATACGAAGCTAATAATTAGTATTCAAAACACTCAGTTAGGTGATCTTACACGCTTAATTGAGATAAATTGGTCTACCAACTTGCTTTAAATGGTGCGCTAGATCGACGAGCGCGGCCTTTAAGTTATGGGTGATCGGCCTGCAGGTTGGGCGTATAAGATGTGTTCTGGTGTTTAGTCTATGCATTTTATTATGTAGTTGCGCATTGTTTTCCAAGATTTCTGTTTTGTTGTTAAGTCATGTAACTTCAACTTGCACAAGACAAATCATTTGCTGTGATCTTCTATCTATGTAGGTCAACAACAACATTTGCCAGTGCCCGTCCGGATACCGCTGTCCAGTATTCGTGCACAGACAAGGCCTCTCGGAAATATTGTCCCTGCCAACGTAAGTGATATGTTTTAAGGAATTGAGGTCTCGTCAACCTTTGTTTTTGTACCGTCTGTAAGACGCCAGAGTTCTTAGTAGGTAGTTTCCGACGTCCCTTAGCTTCCACTTCACAATCCTTTTATAGACAAACACTGGGAATATTTTGAAGACGTAGGGAGAGTCCTAGCCGTTTATCTATATGCAGATCAGTATCATCTTTACATTTGATGATCACATTAAGTGGTACCTAATCCGTGGTCTCATCTAGCATTAACTATTCTGTAAGTTCAGATTTGATCCGACCAAGTAACCGAAAACTTGTAGATTCCTATATTTGCATGCATACGGATCTGTGTTGCTGGCCGCTGGCATTCCCTGGAAGTTGTCTGTCTCGACTACACATCACCAAATTTCTTAGTCAATTACCTAGAAATAACATGCTTTTTCTCAGCTTTAACATTCGCAAAGTAGGAACATGAATGCTTTACCACGCTACACATTTGGCTTGCATTATAGCACGAAGCTAGAACAACATAAATAGGATCAATGTCATACGCAATATACGTGCCTAACGTATCTTTTTTGACTCATTGCTAAAACGCACAGTGGCAATTAAACGTGTCAATTTCGTCTTAAGGTGTGTTGGAGTGACCTTTTTCACACTTGTGGATGGTATTGAACATAAAGGAAATTTTTTTGCTTTACTTACGTAATGTATTTTACCAATTCAAAGTCGAATATAAACTTTAGACAAATGCGTCGTAATTATCGTTTTTATTTTTTATCCGATATCTGGGGTGCGGGCACAGTTGTCTGTTACAAAGTTTAGGCGGTGGGCGGTTATGAAGAGATATTAGTAACATTGTAAACATCAGTACTACAACTGTTGGTCCCAAGCGTCCAGTTTCATTTCTTATCTTACACAAAACTAAGGTCAAAACTAGTGATTTAATGATTTGATACTTATAGTGAATTCTGTGGAAATAGAAATCCAGAGAGTGTTTTTGACATATCTCACAAAGGTCTTTTTCACATACCATCTTAAGAGCAATGGGTCTTGAAATGCTCGAACACTTCGAAGTTCCCAAAATCTCAGTTTTGGTAAAAAAAAACTAGTCGGCTCGGAGACCTAATTTCAGGGTTCAGACTATGTAAACTTGCAAGACTGCAACTCACTGCGTGATTTCACTAAACACTTCCTTAAAGGAGCTGCTATCACTATCGTGTTCTATTTATCTAAGAAAAGCAGTACGAATCCGAAATAACTTTTGCAATGTGTCTTCAATTGCGTCCTGATTACACGGCACCCTCAACTTGGACTATATCAGGTGATAATCCATAGAGGTATCTCGTGAATATATATAGCCGGGCAGATCGCTGATTTAATATTCTTGCTGCAACATCTTAACTAAGCAGAATGTTGTTCTATAAATCCTCTTAAAATGCTATTAAGTTATTAACCGTCAGTAGATTTTTACCACAAGGATTCATAGACTGATATTCTATCCCTTAAAAACTGGTAGTCTTGTTTGGAGATAATCGTAACGCAGGATTTTTAGTTAAAAAGTTGGGATGCTGGCAAACTTAACATCCTCTGGAAAGCAAACAGTTGTTAATCTTCGGTGTTATTTCAAAAGGTTCCTTAGTTTCGGAATTCCCTTATTCATTCGTTTACGGTTTCCCAGTACTTATAATCGTAAGGCATCTGGTGTAATGGTTGTAGTGGCACAACGGTTGCCGAGAAATACTTTTGTGCCTCAATAATAGACGTATTTTGATCATTAGATTTCAGGGTTCGGACTTATCACATCCTGTTCTGGATGTTTCAGCAGTGTTTAGTTCGTAGCATGATTCTTCCTACTGCTCTGATCAGTAAGACTATAGTTTATGAACGACCTTTGAGCAACGCTAAAATGACCTTGGAATGTCCACCTACTTACCGCCCCCAAATGCCCTAGTACGGCCGAGAGTGGGGAGAGATCGCTCTCCCTCTCGAAATGCTCTCACATGACCACGTGTATATAGCCTCTGCCAGAGAAGTCCTACTCACTGCCTTCTCGTGGCGGGGGTGTTATTTACGAAATCGAGAGGACGAAAAGCGAATGTCCGGCGCTTTTTAACCGGGTTGGTGGACACGTTGAGTCCACCTAGGGGAGTTGGAAAACCCTGATTTCAAACCAGTGGTGCACATGGGCTCCAGTATCCTGAGGGGAAAAATGGCGTATGAACCAATCGTTGGTCACCGGCTACCATGGAACTGCATCTCCTTACGATGCTCCACTGCCTTATGGATTAGATCTTTAGATCAAAGTCTCCGGGTGTGGTCCCCTAAGAAAACCACCTGCTTCAGTTTGGGTACCTGAGCAGTATCTCAGCCCTCACACAAATCAAATGAGATTTGTGCGGCGCATATGTATCTGGTGCCCCTTTGTACCAGTATTTATGTGTTTAAATAAAATAATAAAAAACCTACTTACCAGGAGTAAATGAAGGTTATATATTAGTGTGAGGAATTAGCATTGGGATTTAGTTGAATGTTACGGCTAGGAATTAGATTTAATGCTTTCACGTAATGACGTCAGCCATAATGACAAAATGATATTTAACGAAATGAGTGAATTAATTTCGCGCTAAAATCCAAGACCTGCTATCTTAAATGTGATTGATTTGTCCATAAATTATAGTCATCCTTTGATCAAATTAAAATAAAGACAAATAATAATGTAGATAAAATAAATTCTCTGGTTCTTCTGTGTTAGGAGGTGGCAAACATATCCAGTTGTAAGTAGTTGGTATATATTGCGACTGGACTTTCGATAAGTTTCCAACAGTCTGTCTTTGGTCATCATGATTGATGGTATGCCAGCAACACTTCAAGGTATGTTTTGAGTTGAAGCATAGGGATTAAGTGAAATTTTATCGCTTATGTGTATTTGATATTGCTAGGTAATGCAAAGTCCATTCAGATCTTTTTGGTATCGATCAATAAAGTGCTGAGCGTCTGTACATTATCACTAAACCATCAGTGCTAAAGGGATACTACAGGAATTCATTATTTATCGTATCGTATGATTATAATCTCACTGCATTCCCAACTTTGTTTCACTTGCCATTTTTGAGGCTAATCTGTTATTGTGTGCTTAGAGAAATGCTTACCACAGTTGCAGTATTAAGGAAAATAAAAGCATAAAATCGAATTTCCCTGAATAAAAATCATGATTTTTCATAATTACCTGTGAACTGTATGATACAGCGCTATCCTTTTGTTGTGTCAAATTAGTGCAAGACTGAACACAGTAAATTATCGGTTTTAGTCACTGAGTTTCTGAAGATCACGAGAGGAATCCACAAATATTTGTACATATGATCAAATAAAAAAAATAATTCAACCCAAACAGTACTGTTTAGTCTTCCTTATGACTGATGAGTTAATTATTATCTATCCTGCTACAACTGATTTTCCCTAATCAGTCGACTCAACTGCTAGTCTACTTCCCTATAATACAGCTTCTATGTAGTCGCCAGTCAGATGCTTGAAGATTTTAGGGTTTGTTCCTTCCCTTAATCATAATCATTGTACTCTAGTATGCGGAACAAGATAACATAAAAAGTTCGGAAGACTCAGGTAAATCCAAGTATTAAACCTGTCAGCCAACCTAATATCGATATTACTTACTAAGATGTTGATACTTTAGACTAAACAAATTTACTCACTTTTCTGAATTGAAATGTAGTGCAATAACTGAATGAAGACTCATAATTAAAATAGCTAAGAAACTTGTGTTATTCCTTAAAACACATGAAACAAAACGTCTTGGGAATTTGTAAATTCATGCATCGGTCCGAGTTGCTATACTTTATTCTCAGGATAAACAATTCACTAAAAGTATTAGGATCAGCGAATGACATATTTTTTACTAGACTGTTGGTTTGGTCAGCTCAGTGTAGCATATTTTAACTAGGTCTATGAACTTTCGATATTTTGACACTACGACTTAGTAACCAAGCACATATCCATGTAATTGACTTCGATCCACTTTTTGTATCATGGTTAGCGATGTCACTTGATTGCTCAAAGTAAAGTAAGTTGGTGAAGTCTGGAAAACGAGATTGATTGAAAGCTGGTTTATTTGACAACTAATTAGATTACTGTCAGTGACAGTTGTTGCTTTTCATGTACCAGTGTATTTCTATCTGTTGACTATGTTCCCAGAGGTCAGATGACTTTAAACAAGTCAACCAATGCTGTTCTTCCGTAACACCTCATGAGATCACTTTTTTGATATCGTTGTCCACACATTGTGAAACCTTCCCATATAAAAATGCAGAAAGAATAGTTATATCCCATTATTTTCTATCTAAAAATTCCATTCAAATTTGAAAAATAACTATTTCCATACTTGGTTTATTCCCGGTGGTACATTTCTATATGACTTCCTTACATAATTTTGTTTTATGAAGGTACCTCGACCACCCATGGTTAACCAGGTGTACTTGCTTCCTAAATCTGGGATAACTAATAATGTCCTTCCAAGTGCTCCGAGTGTGATGCAAGTTAGGAGTTTGGCAGTTGGACAAACTGTACTCCAGCCAAATGGTGTGCTTGCCACCACTCCTGTTATGCCAAGTAAGTCTTCCATCTTAATTTTATATACATATATATATATTTTTTGGGTCAGCTTTACATCAGACTATCAAAACACTTGAAATATTCAGTTCATCTAGTTAAAATCCGAAGCCTTATCTTTATTGTCATTTGTGGCAATTTAATAGCAGCCCGGAGTTATTTAGTGACTTGAGTTCCTCTCACTTCTATGTAGGATATAAAATAAATGTAAAGCAGAAACTCTAATGGCTTCTTTTCTGACTCACATTTGATAATTTCTCAATCCACTAAGTTACACAATTTCTAGGACCCTAACTGGCGATTCATAATGAATCGACAGATAGCAATTCTGCCCATGCTTTACGACCATAACGTAATTACAAACAAACCACTATGCAGTAAACTTTCCTTGGCCCTAGTAGACAGACGAACACTCCACCTGAGATAAAAGTAAAGTAGAAGAAACCCAAACGAGCTTGCCAGCAAGCTGACTCAATCAAGACATCAGTTCATGAAATTATGCACCGCTGATTGGAGTCATTTCATAAAGAGTAGACTTATTACTTGAAGCCATCACAAAATAATCATATCCCGTTGTTAAAGACCTTGGAGGATTTGATGCTAAATCTCATGCAGTGGCCGAGATGTATTCTAACGATTCAGTTGACCTTGGAGTTTGAACCCAAACCTCAAGAGATGACTTTTTTGAGTTTTCATTTTCAACTTCGGATTGTCAGCTTTTCATTTTTTAACGTACCCTAGTAACCATAAATATATAAGGCATTAGTAATGTGGGATTCTCAAGACCAAGTAACTCTATATTTGGTAAATACCTTCCCCCTACGGTACAGTTGATGGTATGTGACAGAATGGGGACGTGAAATTCACCCCTTTTAGTCATACTACCTTCTAGCTGACTAGCGTGGAACATTGGAACCTCTTGAGACAAATTATTGCGAAGTTGATTTCTTTGGAAGCTTCAAGTAAGTGTCCACACATTTTTTCCATTGTCTTCATTAGTTTTTTTGACCGCTTGGAAACTTTTTCAAGAGGTACTTTCTGATATTTGTTTTTATAATCAGGAGTTGTCACATCTCAGTTGGGTTCCTCAACTAAATTAGTGGGATTTTTTAACCAATTGCTAGAACTATCAAAGAACGTCTCAGTTAGCACTCACAGCTCAGTAGCAACGCTAATTCAAGCATTAGTGGTGAGTTTTTAACTAAATAAATTCTAAATTCACTTTGCTTTACATTATATTTTGTATAATTTACAATTCAGTGATCGTGCACAGGTTTCGTTTTTAAACTGCATGGCATGTATATTGTCTGAGAGTTAACATTACTCTTCGAAACCCTAAACCACAACAGCTGGAGTGAGATTTGAACCCTTAATCTACATATCTGTCGTTAAACTCCGTTTCGAGGTTTTAAATACTTCAGCGATTTTTTTGTCTTAGAACCACAGTATTTACTTACACAAAATTCAAGACTCATTAGATATGTTAGATATATTCAAATTAAGATAACTTTTATAACCCCAAAATATTTATATCCTTTCCTTAGATGTTAACATAGTGATCTATTATGTAACGTTCAAATATCCCTTACATTATATTGTTTTGACAAGCAAAATATAACTCATCGACTTCAGACACTCAGATCTGAACTACACTAGATATAATGGCTGTTTCAACTATCCGGTTGCCTAAATCAAAATAGGTAAACCTACAATTTAGTAACCGAAAGTCAGATTTTTAAAAAATAGATCACTACTACCTTTAATTCAATCATCTGAGCAGTGATATTATATTTTGATAAATATCCATTTATGATTCCGTATTTAGTTCCGTGGACGGATATCCCCGCTGTTTTATCAATCGATCTTTTCCTTATTATTTACTTTCGACTTCATGTGTCACAAGTTTTTACCATTCACTTTGTTTATATAGAACGGAGAACTTGATGCCAGTTCGTTCAGTGCACAACTACGTAGCAATCTTAAAAGTGCCAATCCTGGTATGGACCTCGCCCCATTCATAAAGGACAACATAGATTTACTTAGAAGAGATCTAGCTAATGGTGTCTGTCGTCTCCCAAACATACAACCTCCTCCAAAAGATATCTTCACAGGTGTACCCACAGCAGTTCCTGTCTCTATCGTAACAACATTACCTACCCTAGGTCTTCAGCCCCGCTCTAATGCCGCGGTTTCCACAACACTAGTTTCTTCAGCAGTACCCGCTGGTCCTCGTATTACTCTGCCAACGAATACAACTCCTCGCATAGTAGGCACACTCATGTCATCAGTTTCGTCGCCAGTTATTCCAAGTAGTCCTGTCACTGTTCCAACACCTCGAACACAACCCCCACTATTGGCTCCTGCTCCTCCCCGGACATGTATTACATCTGCCACAAACTATGATGCAGCTTCAAGTCCTAACACCGGTGCAAAATATCGTTTAGCTCAGTCTTTTAGTGGTGTTTCATCTTCAGCGTCTGTCGTATCTAATGCAACCGCTGCAACAGTGGTCTCGACACGTTTCACATCGACTATTAACGGTACGCGTCCAAACTACCAAAACCTACGACCAATTATTGCTTCGTCCACTTCCGCAACATTGGGTATCAACCTAGCATCGATAAAATCAGTTGCTGGTGTTTCTGCATCCGTACCCCCTATAATTCGTGCTAAATCTGGATACGTTAACACTTATTCTCCTGGAATTCTACCCGCTGTTCACAGCAAAGTAGGCTCCAATCTCCTCTCCTTGAATGGATCAACTGTACTAATAGAAGGTGTGGACCGAAAACAGAATGACCTCTCGTTTTTGAGCGATGATATCCGTCACCCCCCTATGTCACCTACACGTGACAATCCATTTTTCCCATCAGAAAAAGTTAAGGAAATATTAGAATCTCATGGCATAAAAACACTAACAGAAGAATCTATCGTGTCTCTCGCCCACGGTTTGCAAATATTCATCAAAAATCTTTTATCAAAGTTGAGGATTGTAGTATCACATCGTCTCGATCGTTTAGGCGAGGATTCTCGTTTGGTTCAAACAGATCACACTCGTGAACAATTGAGATTTCTTCAGAAGTTGGATGAACATGACCGAATGAGGCAATCGGAATTAGAAAAGGATCTAATTTTGAAAGCTGCAAAAGTAAGTTTCAAAATATATTTCTTAAGAAAATCTTTAACTTCATTTATTTGCCGAATACTGACTTATTTTTGCAAATTTTAGGTATCTAGTAGATAAGCCCCTTGTAGCGTAACATTAGCTAATATTAGTAAAATGAATTGCACGGGAGTCTCTATTTTACGCTTTTTGTCCTCATTGGTTGATTTAGTGTTTTCACCTTTCAAAACACAATGAATCATTATTTTTTGCACTTTTCCATTTTTAGTCGCGTTCTCGAAACGAAGATCCTCATCAAATGCAGATGAGGGAAATGGCTCGACGGATAGCATCTGAAGATTATGAACGTGAGAAGCAACATCAAGCCAATCTTACAGCTCTTCACGCTATCGGCCCACAACGCAAGCGTCGTCTAGATACTTTAGATGAAATGGGAAACCCTATTTCAACAGATATTTTGGGAGCCTCTCTTTCAACAAGAGATGGTGTGACGAATTTGGTGAGTGCCCTACCTGCTTCTACTGCTAATCGCCTTTCTATTGTCAGTGCCAGTCGACTAGGTTTGGTAACATCAGGACCTAACCTAACGCAGCTCAGTTTAGAAGCTTTACCGGCAAATTCAAGCTCGTTGGTCTCCAGTGTCGGTGGGACTGGTGATAGCGTGTCAAATACGTCTGGGTTTTCATTAGCACTCAGTCTCAGGGCACATCGTGCAACTCTCAGAGATATACAGGTCATACTTTCTCGCACACCGAGACTTCGTCGTACACGTACTTACTATAGGACGTATTGGCGCTCTCAGCCTTAAGAGTCTTTTCTTTGTTCCTTATTTCTATTTTTACAGCGACTTGATTTCTGATTGTAATATGATTTAACTATTTGTTGGCTAATTTTCCTAAGATCATTTACGTTCCCAACCTAACTTGTATCATAAAATCTTTGTACATTATGAGTTTTCACAGTAGCCTAATTCGCTAGGCATCTGGAGTTCTATATATATATATATACGTACACACCGTAATATCTTACTATTGTATAAAATGTGATGTTAGCTTCAGATTACTTTTCTCTACTAAATGTGAGATTCCATGTATTTTTTCATAAAGCCTGCACATTTACCAATTTCATGTATACTTCGTTCGCTGTACATAATTTTCGATTATCCTTTTCAGAAAATAATAAACCTGTTATTTCTTTAGTATTTCACAAACTTCATTCTGTTTTTAAAATTAATCATTCTCATGAAAAGTTGAAACACAACTGACAAACGACTGTTTCACATCTACACAATCTGAGTACATCCAGTTTATTACTAACCAATCTGCGGAAATAAGAGCAACCTATAAATTATTTTACTGAAAAACGCAATATATGGTCGGAGATTGAGTAAAATTATAAATAAGCAAAAGAAATTCTGCAAAGATTAGTTAGTCTGTCATATAATATGCACTTGCATAAAAGAATTACACTCGATAATAGGAAAAAGAAAGAAATGATATCAGTTGTAATAACACTCCCTATATATTTTCAACATGAAGGTCTGGATCCGAAGGTGCCTGATTATATATATAGCCAAACAGGGACAAGAACCCTGATAAAATATTCCTATTGTGCAATATATGTCTGTCCGAAAATATTGGACTAGTGTTTGGAAAGCGCTCAGGTTCATTTATATTGAAAGCATAGTTCGGAATTCAAGACCAGTATGTCCTGAAAATACAAAAAGAAATCGTAAAATGGATTATACCAAAGTCTTGGATATAATCGACCGTCAAACCGTTGTTTTCATACAAAATAATTCTCAATTAAAGGTAGTAATCAGTATTTGGAATTTCCGTTCGTCTGCGAACCCGTCTCATAGTGAACATGGTAGTATTCAGAAAGTCAATGTGCGTTTCTTTATTTTTAATGACGATCATTGGTACGACCTTTGTTTTCTTCTATACTATATTGACTTCAGTTGTTAATAAGTTGTTAAACGATGTCAAGTTTACGGTAAGTTATTTCAGTTGTACACAGATCTAGTGAATATGTGTGTATCTTTAAGCTGACGCATGATTTCTAATCCAATCAAGCTACAACCATCTGTGCTTAGAATACCAGTGTTGCACATAGTGAAATTTAGTAGCATTTCATCCACTTCCAGGCCTATAGGAAAAATATTAATGAGCACTAGGTGGTGGTAATCTTTTCCTAAATGACTAAATATAATTTTGTTGTTACTTGACGTCACACTAAGAAGGCGAAGTGATGGCTCGATAAGTAGAAGTGTGTATAGAAAGAGTCCCTCTGTCTGCCAATATACTCACTTCTATAGCTGTACACCTATCCGATATAAGAGAAATTTGGTTAGATGCCTCACTAGTAGAGCAAAAAAGGTCTGTTCAGTAGATACTTTAAGTCAGGAGCTGGAATTTATCAATAACTCACTGACAGAGATCGGCTACCCTAGTGCGTTCATTAAGAAAAGAAGTACATGTATAATACAAGAAAGAAGTCTGAAATTTCAACTGTTCGAAAGAAACCTTTATACATGAAACTACAATTCAGCGGGGATGTGGCTAGTGATACTCTGAAAGATAGGTTAATGAAAGTAATTAGCAGGACATTCTACGCAGTCAATCTTGCGTTGACTTTCTCGAGTCACCAGCGATGTCTAATCAAACGAAGGAAAAGTTACCTGAGTTGGCCTCCTTTATGTGCATTTACAAGTTCAGCTACTCCTGTGGAGATAGCTATATCGGGCGTACTACTAGGCAACTTAACCAACGAATGAGTGAACATCTACCAGGATGGTTTGGGAAGGGTTAGATAAAAACAATACGCAGTTCTATCTTGGCACATCTAATTGATAGTGATCATGATGTAGATAAATCGAAATCATTCCGAGTGATCTATCGTATACCTCCATCATTTCCCAACGGAATTCGTTCCCGTCTCCTTCATATAGCAGAAGCCATAGGAATTCGTACATTTCACCCCAATTTATGTGTACAGAAGAAATTTGTAAACCCCCTACCCCTTCCGTGGCCGGACATAAGAAATGACATTATTATTTGAATTTTACTCTTAATTTTGTTATCATTTCACTTGTTGTTTACTTGTATCTTCCCAATATTGGTAATTTTCCATCTCTTTCCGTTTGTATTCTTCACTATCTAATTATTTACATACTTCTTATTACGTAGTGATTTTAAGGTTTTGTGATGACTATTCCAAGTCTATTTACCCACGTTTGACCTCCTATTTCCAATGTTTAACTATGGATAAAACTTTTGTTATCGTAATTTAATATTCTTACTACTATCAGTACACCTGTCTTCCCATTATCAACTTGTACTTTTAATTATTATGCGTGGTGACGTATTCTATTTCTATAGAGTTGAGATCATGAGTCAATTGAAGCTAGACTACCATGGAAAACCTGGAAGCACTGGACGGCCGTTTCGTCCTATTATGGGACTCCTCAGCAGTGCGCGTCCACGAACCCACTCTCGCGGGATTCGAACCCAGGACCTACCAGTTTCGAGCCGAAGCCCTTAACCGATAGACCACTGAGCTGGCATCCAACGGTGTTAATTTCTAACTTCAACTGACTCATGATCTCAACTCTATAAAAATACTAAAATCTCCACAAAACCCCTTCTGATAGTATTCTATTTCATTGTGATCATTGACTCAAATTGCCTTGATTGGTCTAACATTTTCGTATAAATATTCATGTATATTAGAGTAAAGCCTGATGACGATCTAATTGAAAACAATTGTTCGCTTACATGTGTTCTAGTTTTCACAATGGGAATCTTTAATATTCCACAATTCCTCACAAAAAATATAAGAACAGTTAATGTGATGCTAAATAATAGTCCGAACCGCCTACTACTTGAACACTGTTAACACACTAGTGGGATTTATCATTTTCTCTAGTTTTCGATTTTGTCTGAAGATAGTAAATCAATACTAATGGGTCTGCAGTGACGTTTTGTTGCAAGCTCATCTCTGATCTAAACCCGTATACCTTGAAAGGTAGCTTATAAGTAAAGTCAGCTATTTCAATACAAGATGCCAGGTATTAAAAAAGTGGAACATTAGATCAATTTGCGGACAAATTCAGTTACTGGCGATCTCTTATTTTTTCATATGACCCATACCTACTTCATGATTAGATAATTACAAGCTAAATGTTATGATAATTCGAATGCTTGTTGATATGTTATCCTCAAACGCAACATATACTTACCTTTAATCTTAAATGAATCAAACCAAAACCCTGTCACTTCCACCTGTATCACTGCCCATAATAATTGTTTTCTCACTTACATGCTTCTGAATATTCAAGTTGGTGGGTGTTTGGTTAAATACAGGTTTTAAGTTGGATGTATTATCTGTTCCTGGTTCCCCAACGATTCGAAACACATATACTCCTTCACTATCTGGACTTACTGTAGACCTTCTCCTAGATACTAACTTAGGATTGCGTCTGGTTGTTTCCTTCAGGGAAGTCTTCAAGATAACGGGACTTTCAGACATAACAGGAATAACATGAGGATATATTGTATTGTCAATTCGCTTTGTTTGATATACTATCTTTAAAGGGTTTGAATTCATTCTATCTAAAGATCTGGATTCTCTATTTGGATGAGTTTGAATGAAATTGGCCGTTTTGTGATATCTCATCAAATTTCGATCTGAACGGTCGTCTAGAGTATTTTTTATTTTCATGTCATAAAGTTTCCCATTATATTGCTGAATACTGTCAGGTTTCGGTAGAATTATGGGTTGTGAAGTAAGGTCTGCACTACTTGTACTAGATGTATCTTGGTTATCATTTTCAAATAGGCCCCACTTACTGAGACTTTTAACAAGTATCTTTGGATCAATGAAATATTCCCGTTCATATCTATCATCTAAATCACTGTATACATGTTTTTGTTTGTCACACAACTTAGCTAGATTGGGTGACTTTGAGATTTGTGTAGTTTCCAACTCTTCTTTAACAGTAATCTGTTTAATTTTAGCCCAGCTAAGATGCTCAGTAGATCGAATTAAAGGTGAGCTCATTGATGTTTGAATAATTGATGGAGGATTAGAAATCGATGCATCGGAATTCCAGCTATTTATTCGAACACTAGACTTTTGTTTCCTAGTTATAGCCACGAATTGATAATCACTTGGAAGACGGCATTGTAACGATGAGGAGCGATTGAGGTGTTTTGCTGTAATTGTTTCGTAAAAATGAGGTTCATTGAGGATACTTGAAGAGTCCGCATCTTTAACATCCTCAGGAGTAGCTAATGGTACTCCTTCAAGTTTGGTGTATTTGCAAGTGTCACCGCCAGGCCAATCTCCTGAGTCACTTTCATAAATACTATTTTCATAATCTGATGAAGCTTTAGTGCATCCATGTGGAGATTGAATTAGTAGTTCTTCATATAAAACTTTCGATGGCAAGTCTACTGATTTGAGTTCTGCTGTGTTACATATCGGCCATACGTTTGCCGTAGATATGACTGGGCTTTTAATAGGTTCTACAGCTTCAGAACAATCATCCAGTGCACATATAAGCGTTCGTTCTTGGTTCCTTGAACCAATGAATCGTAAAGGATCAATTGTTAAAGGTTTAGGAGGTTCTAGACAGAAACGTTGTTTTGCAGCTAGCCGTGACTGATGAGATGGAGATGAAAATAGTGGAGGTATTTTAGATTGAATATTATTTAAATTGTCAGAACATAAAGAAGGATCACTTATACTCGCTTCCATTGGTTTTTGTGAATCAGAATGCACATTGAATTGGAGATTTTGAGGATTGGTTGGAGAAACAGCAGCTGAAGATGCAAATGATTCAGTTGATTTTAAAATCCATAAATCTGTATTTTCATGATTCATTTTTCGGTTAGAATCACGTGCACTTATTTCAGGTGAACAAATCTTGTGGTCATATGAAAATGAGCATTGAGATTCTGACTCACTTGATCTATACGACAAAATATGTAAAAAGTGAGTTCAATTTAACTGTCTATTTTTTAAAACGATCGCAAATATATTGTTCTGTATTTGAAATTCTTATATGTATTGTATTAGAGGAATCTTTATATTAGTATCATATCGAGTACAATTTACTAAGATATTATTTATCTCATAGTAATAAAATTAGAAAAAAGACACTCAGTATTAGAGTGTCTATGTGAATAAATTTGATACTTCACATGAGTTTACAGTTCTTATACTATAGGCCAGAAATACTATAGAATCTAGGAGAGTGATAGGAATTCTCAATGAATATGTTTGAAAATATCCTGATGACAAGATAACTTCAATTTCACAAAGTAACAGTTGTACAAGAAGCTTTTATACTTTTAATCTTTTGCTTTTGAGGCGATATGAATGGAAGGATCCAGTGTCAATCAGTTCTATAGTGTTATTAAAGGTCTTCAGAGAGTTGTCACTTAAAATGATAATGAAGACGATCATTTTTTTTATAAACTTATATATCCTCTCTAATAGGTATAAAGTATTCAACAGACCTAGTTCTGTCAAACGAAAACTCAGATGGAAATTTGTGAATGTATGATTATGTATTTTACGGTTGTGATAGTTATGTATCAGGATATTTCTGCTATATCTATTTCGAGAATGTGGAAAAATAACTAATGGATCCACCTAATACTCTAGTTATTCGCGAAGTCGCTTCAGTCTTCATGAGCTAATGACTAAATAAGTTTACGTAGGTAGAGAAAATCTCGATTTCTGCTGCTACGGGGTAGACAATTTATTCTCCTGTTTGTTTAATCAATGCAAATTCCTCAATCACTTATTATTTGCTTCCTTAAAAATGTATATAAAAATTGATATATATATATATATATATATATATATATATATATTAAATATTCATAGGTGTTATCTGATATTTTGCGGATCAGTGAGCTATGAGGTACTTAGGAGAAGGGAGCGGTTTTGTTTGTTTTTGAACCGTGTTATCAGTGCGAACCCGTTCCTATTATTATATTAGTCGACTTCGACATATCATGGTTCAAATGCACCACCACTGAGATCGACATCACTTAAGAACCCCAATTAATACTTCCTATTATATTCCTGATCCCAGAGAAAAAGTTATTTGCACAACTCACATCAATCAATATTTATATTGGGACAGATGGTCACTTGGAATATGTGTAGAATAAGCTCGGTGGTTGAAGGTCGTCGATAGGAAACCTTGAACCTAAGTTTCATGCTAGTAGGAAATCGTCGGCAAGAAGTACATAAAATCTTGAGGGAATTGGTGCCACTGCCTAGACATTTGCGCAACAGCTCCAGTGTAATATTTCCACAAGCGCATAGGGCGTGGGATATAATATCGACAATGAAAACGTAACGACAATTTGTTAAAGGAACAATGGTTTAGAAAAATAAGCAACAGACTTACGCGAAATATTCATCTGTACCAAGTAGATTCACACGATTGCTTCTGTAGAAAGACATCAACATTTTATTAAAACAAAAATGCGAGGAGTAATAGCCTGGAAAATCTAGTGCTACATCGTGATTTTTAAATAAACAAAAGAGAATGTCGAGACAGTACTGTTCTATTTGTTTTTTTCTTACGATCTCAGTGCCGTTCTTACAAAAAATACGCTCGAACGCACACTCACAGAAATTCCCAATCATAAATACCATATGTATAGTTAGACAACTTCTTACAACTTGAGATTTCATCTTTTACATTTTCTTCTTACTTGTCCTCCGGTGATCAAGCATGGGTATCTACTGCAAATATTACCACTATATTGTATATTATGAAAAAAAATTTACACAGCTTCTAAGATCATTTGTACATGAAGACGGCAAATACGATTAATGTAAGTCTATTAGTTACTTTTTTATTACTTTTCTCTCGACATTATGCGCAATAATTCACTTGGGTCATTAAATTTTTTATTTCTTGACTGTTATTTCAGTTCATTTCTATGTAGAAAAACATTAAACATGATAACACTGAGAAGTACGACAAAATTAATCTGTCGAATTAATTAAATAACAGGAGCACTAAAAGTTGACCATGAAAAATAACACAAGATACTTTGATTTGCACAGCCATGGTTATAATTGATATTATACAAGTTGTTTACTTACTTAATGATATCTAATACTTAGTTTATGTCAAATGTATGTTTCGAGGACAGAACAAGGATCTCATATTAGTTTGGAAATAGTCTACTGCATGGACATTTACTGCTTAGCTATAGGCAATATGATACATTGAAAAAAGTTTAAGCTTCTTAGCACACAACATCGTAAGTACAATATTTCAAGGTCACCCTTTCAGTATTGCAGCTATGAAACGTCCGAACATAGAAAGTTTAACAAAGACAAGTGAATACATTACGAAAAGTATCAGTAACACATTCACTAAAACATTTAATTTTGCTGGAAATTAATTATAAACATTTCCTAAAAAGTAGATCATAATTGTCAAGTAATGTTCATGAAAACGAGTCTATTATACCCAGGCAATAATATTCGCCTACATCTAAAAAGAAAGTGTCCCTCAAAGGAAAAAAGTATTTAGTTTTTAAGCTACACTAATTTAATGAATTTCTCCACTTTCATTTATGCAAAATTTGAATATTACATGAAAACTACTGAAATTCACTATTAAACAATGAATAACGCCAAGTAACAATTGAAGATAAATCAATTTTTCAATTATTAGCATTAATATCCGATGAAGTATGAAAATATTTACCAATGATAAAAAGCTGATAAGGTATAATACTTCAATATGAAATTATAGATGGATTGCATAGTGAAGTTCACAAGGTGACTGTTCACTAGCACCTGTATGAATGGAGTGAAAGTAGGTGATTTGGATTCATAGATAGACCTACTTGGTGAAATATGTTCAATTATGTTGCATGTGGTTGATAAACAGAAAATATAGTGTATTTTAACAAAGCAGCTGAAAACAATGTGTAAATGTATGAGCCATCCAGATATAAATTTTCAATAATTTTTTACTAGCACGTGTTTATTATGTAGTGCATATTAATAGTTTATAGTCGCGCTGTTGGGTTGTGTAACATTTTCAACCACAAAGTAGAGTAGTGAAAAGAATGGCGTAACCGTATTGACGTTAAAAAAATGAAACACACAAGTCTGCATTCGGAAATTCACTTGGTGGAGTGATGTTAATGTAAGAACTTAACCATAAAACCATTGTATTTTATTAAAATTGTAAACTGATCAGTGTTAAAGCAATGCTGAATGAAGAAAAGCTTGATAAGTTGAATAAAACAAACAAAATATGTGATGATGAGTCAAGATTGTGCGCTTAGTCAAATTTAAGTGTGAGTGAGCTATAGTGCATAGGTCAATTATTCAGAAACACTTTCCTATCAGGATTAATTTGTATGCTTGTAAATACACATGACTTGCCAATATTACTTTTAATATTTAACAATATCTCTTCCCGCTCAGCTTTTTTAAAACGCTCTCTTTCTGGCTAGTTGAGATCATCAACCGTTTGAAAGTATGTATACTAAATGTATCGGACTGTACTCCACAGTTTAGTTAGCAGGTTGTAATGTAATGATTAACTGATTAACAGTCTGACAGTAATCAAAATACAGGTTTTTTTTAAGTCAGTTAATCAGTCACGAACAATGCAGAACGTACCATACATCAGCATCGGGTCAAGTCTCCACTTCATATTGGTACATTGAGATGAAATTATCAAGACAAATTTCAGAGTACTTGATGTGTGGGCGAGAATGATAACGATTGGTTGTCTGCCTAGTCAGGCATGTAGATGGTCTGACAGGTGTCAGATGAGTTATATATTCCCCTATCCTTATTATTTATTGATTGTCCATTTGTTGTTGGATTGTGTCGGTTTCGGTGTGGAAATATATTTACATTCTAGTCAGGCTGATTACGTGTTCTTGATCTGAGTTGTGTTGAATTCCTGTAGAGTAGACACTGGGAGGGAATATGGTGTAGATATTCGTTTAAGGTAAATTAACGTCTCATTCGTGTGAATATAAAAACGGACCGTTATAACAGTAGTAGAAGTACAGTGTCAGTGGTAGTAGAGACCATTAGGTGTGGACAACATAATTCGTAAAGAAAGAGTGAACTAACAGAGCAAGAAATTCAAACATAATTTTAAGAATTAATATGTGGGAAAAGATAAAAAGTGAAGGCATCTGTGCTATTAAGAATGATTCTAAGTCTAACGCCTCTGACCACTGGCTAAAATAATCGAATGAACCTCAATCACACAATTCGTATCTAACAGCTACTTGTTTAGATGCAACCTTGGCTAAACATCAACAAATGTGTACAGTGTATATGATTTTTACAGAACAGAAAGACTACGATCGAGAATAAAATAACTTTTAAATTGTGATTAATTTTTTAGAATCTATAATACGAACGAAGTATAAATTTTTATTTCAATAAAAATAAATCCCAATCAATCACCAGATTTTTATTTAAACTTTGTGATACTATGGTTACCATAATTCCATTATGTTATATGTCATACATAGTCTCTCTGCATATTATTTACCAATACTGTACACAATTCAAAACTGAAATTGATATAAACAAATAAATTTCGAATGTTTTTATGTTTAGGCTGCTAAATACATTTGAAATTCCCATTTAACCAATTGAAACATCGAATTTAGCTATATAATCTTTTAACGATAAATGATCAAGCTATACAATCAAAATTTTACGGTTTAATTACATGAAACAACATGAACAACATATAAACATAATGATGTAATAAAAAGATTTTATTATTAGGTTATGGTGTAAAGAGAAATCAATAAAGATGTACAGCTTGATAATAATAATATTGAATCACTTTTCTATCTACCTTCTATAACCTATTTTGATACATTTAATTAGAAAAAAAGGATTATGGGAATGTATTCACTAGATTGAGTAAAACTCATTGTATTACACATTTTGTCATGTAATTTCATGTGTATCATTGAACCTATACAATGTTATTGTTAAAATGAACAAAAGAGCAGAGTAATTTTAAATTTATCAACAGAATGAGTATAAAACTGGGTTTTTTTTCAAGTTCACATCACGAGCTGACGTAAGTTAGATAACTAATGAGAACTAAGAAGTAATAGATAACTGTTTCGTCCTAGTATGGGAGTGTTTACATTAGTGTGCATTCAGGACTGAGCCATCAGGGATCGAAATGAGGGCGGTTGGTTTTCGAGATGAGCGTTCAACATTTAGACTACTTGATCGGTATCTAATGGTTTAAACCTCTGAATGCAACGAGATCGCGTATTGTACAATCATCTTTCATTACCAATGGTGGGTAACTATTTTACACTAAACACGACTGAACTCCACTAATCATAATGTTATTAGAACCCAGGGAACTAACCCTCAAACCAATATTTTTCATGAATTTACTATTACTATGTGATAAGTCAGTCAGTCACAACGTAGAACTTCGTACGTACGTACATCAGTTCGAGTTGCCATACCACATTAGCACAGAGATGCAGTTGTCGATTCAAATCCCATAGTGGTAGAAGTAGTAGGAGTATAATCAGAAATCCAAAAGATTAGGGGTTTCAAGAAATTATTGAAGGAGTATAGTACAGTGAAATAAATTTGGAAAGAGAAAAAGATAAAGACATGAGGAATTTAGAAGATTAGAACTTGGGAGAACACAAAGAGTGGATGCACCTTCGCCATTGCAAACGATTTTGAGCCATGTCATTCAAGGTCTCTAACCATCGGTTGCTGTCATCTCGCGAATCCCAACCAGGTAGTCTACACCTACCAACATGGCCCAGTCCACTTGTCAGTGACTTCATTGATTTGTGCCACGTTTTGGTCTGGCCACCCCTAGCTTTCTTCCAACCTACTCCTACACCATGAAACATTGCACGTCGGGGCAGTCGGTGGTCGGGCATACGTAACACATGTCCCAGCCATCTCAACTGATGAAGTTTCACTACTTCATCAATCGCTTTGCCATCCCTACCTAGTACTCGTTTCCTAACAACTGCATTACTTACCCGGTGGTCCCAGGATATACGAGCAATGCTTCGAAGACACCTATGATCGAACACTAGTAGCCTACGAATATCCTCTACTCTTATTGGCCATGTTTCACTGCCATAGAGTAGGACGGAGCGAACTGCTGCACAGTAAACCCGTCCTTTGGTTGCTAGACGGATATCTCGCCTACGCCATAAATGACGCAAGTTGGCGAAAGCTAGACGAGCCTTCTGTATCCGTGCTGAGATTTCGTCACATACCAGACCACAAGGGCTGATGAGATGTGATAAAGCATTTATTAAATGAATAATTGTTAATCAGTTTCCTTATTCATCCTAGTTGGTGAACTCAAAACCCAAGGACATCCTTTTAACTTTTTTGGAAAATAATAGAAAAGATGTGGGACGAGCGGAAGAAAGGAAAGTAAACAAACATACACAATTGAATCCGGATTGTTTCCTTTCTTAGCGATTATGAGTTAAAAAAAATGTGTGTGAGAGAGATGATGGAGAAATAAAACAACAATTAAGGTGATAATAACATATGAATGACGATTAATTTATCAGTAATAATTGTCACCTCTTTATCCCTGGAAGCTTGATATATATATATATATACCAATGTCAATATGATGGCAAATTTAAAATTAAAGTATAATTGTATGAAACGCTTCACGAAATAATTCATGAAAGAAATAAAATATAATTGGTGATTAAACTTAAAAAAATATGTTGTCTTTTAACATGAAAATAGCTGCTTATATATATAAAACAAATCAAGAGTGAGAAAGCCGTAAGACCTGACAGCATACCAGCTGAAGCACTAAAGTCAGACATAGAAGTAACTGCAAACATGCTCTATCTCATCAAAATCCCAAAGAAAGGAGATCTGAGAAAATATGCAAACTACAGAGGCATCACACTAATGTTGGTACCAGGAAAAGTTTTAAATAGTGTTACTGAAGCGGATGAAAGATTCAGTAGACACCAAACTTCGAGATCAACAGACCAGATTCCGTAAGGATCGGTCGTGCGCAGACCAAAACAAGAAACTACGGATCATCGTTGAGCAACCAATTGAATGTAATTCGTCACTATAACATCAACTTCCTTGACTATGAGAAAGCATTTGACAATGTGGATAGGAAGAATTTGTGGAGCCTTCTTCGACTCTATGGTGCACCAGAGAAGATCGCCAACACTGTCCAGAATTCATACGATGGACTACACTGCATAGTCATGCATGGAGGACAGCTCGTAGACGCATTCCAAGTGAGGACCAGAGTCAGACATGACTGCTCACTCTTCACTATTTCTCTTTCTCCTGGTAGTTGACTGGATTATGGAGACCTTGACATGTGAGGGTAAGCACAGAATACAATGGACAGCTTGCATACAACTAAACGATTTGGATTTTGAGGACAACCTAACTCTTCTATCCCATACACACGAACATATGCAGGTGGAAGCATTCAGTGTAGCAGAAGCCTCTGCAGCAGTAGGCCTCAACGTACACAAGGGAAGAAGCAACACCCTCAGATACAACAAGGAAAACGCCAACCCAATCACACTTGATGGAGAAACTCTGTAAGGGGTGAAAACTTTCACGTACCTGGACAAAATTATCGATGAACAAGGAGGATCTGATGCAGATGTAAAGGCGAGGATTGGCAAATAAAGAACAGCACTTCTACTATTGGATAACATATAGAACTCAAAACAACTGTCAACCAACATTAAAGTCAGAATCTTCGATACAAACGTCGAGACAGTTCTACTGTACGGAGATGAGACTTCGACAATTACCACAACCATCATCAAAAAGGTACAAGTATTTATAAACAATTATCTACGCAAAATACTCAATATCTGTTGGCCGGATGCCAACAGCGACAGACTACTGTGGGAGAGAACAAACTAGCTTTATACTGAGGAGAAAATTAGGAAGAGATGCTGGAAGTGGATAGGACATACATTGAAGAAATCGCCAAACTGCACCAGAAGCAAGCGTTAACCTGGAATTCTAAGGGAAAACAGAAAATAGCGAGGCCAAAGAACACACTGCTTCGAGAACTGGAGAATACTAGTGGGCGGCCTATACCCCTCCACGGGAGGTAACAAGCAAGCTTGCCCACTATGATGACTCAGTCGAGTTATAATGACTGGAACACATGTAATTTTAGGTACTACCATGTCTCTTGTGCAATGTCTAACTAAACGGAAGAGTAAGGACTAGAAAAGATAGGGCACACGACATTGCCTTTTCGTCGTCTCTGCCTACGCTCTTACTGATTGCAGCTCGGAAAAATTTATCAATGGTTCTAATAGGAAGCTTTGCAACCTTCAAAAAGCTAAGCGCTCTGATGTAGTAATAGTGGCAGGTGATTTCATTGCTCAAGTAAGTAGACTAAACCAAACCGAAAGGCATTTAGGCAGATATTACAGTGTGGCAGCTCAATGAACAGATAATGGCGACCGTCCGTTGCATCTGTGCTCGGATAACCGTTTATTTCTAGTAAGCACCAAATTTAATCATAGAAGAAAATGTCTTCAGACACGGTGATCCCTCAAACCGACTCAATGATGGATTCAAATAGACCCCATTGCCACCAGTCATTGTTTGAGAGGCTCGATTGAAGACTGTCGCTCATTCTGGAGCACATGTTTAGACTCGGATCATGCTATAGTTCAAGCACGTATTTGTCTACGTCTTAGTGGACGTGGAAAAGCCACATCAAGAAAACCCCTTAGAATCCAACTTAATGATGAAAAAGTTAAGAATATACTTCTGGAACAATTAGAGGTACTGGTCAACCATAAAAATGATACCGACCCCAAGGTAGCTTAAGTGTGATATCCAAAAGGTTGTGGAAAGAGCAGTGACATCTACTAGTAACTTAAAACAAAAGGTTAGGAAGAATCAGTGGATTTCAGCGGCGTCTACTGAACTGATAGATACCCGGAAACTAGTTCCATCTGCATCAGAACACGAGGAGGAGCGGAGGCAGCTTAAACGCAGGTTGATAGAAGGAGCCTACGTAATGATCATGAGCAGTGGTGTGTAGCGAAAGGTAACAGTAGACAACTGCTCAGACTTAACATGGAAATGGGTATTAAAAATACTGCTGTTATTGAAACTATCTCGGAAGGAGACGGGATTACTGTTCACTTTCAATCCAAGAGATTGGGTCGATGGACAAAACATTTCAGGGAACAGTGCAACCGGCATTCAGCCACACTTCAGTTACCTATTATCTTCAACCAACCTGAATGGTTAACTGATGTAAGTCCTCCAACTCTCAGTGAGGTTGAAAAGGCTATAAGTAATCTCAAGCAAGGGTGAGCAATAGGGCTTGGTGGTCTAACACCTGAGATTTTTAAGGATTGTGTTCCAGTTTTAGCAGTTAGATTAACTGAAATCTTAGCTAAAATCTGGGAACTGAACGTAATCCCATCTGACTGGTCTCGGTTGCCGATCGTCTCAGTTTACAAGAAATGGCATAAATCCCCCTGTGACAGTCACAGAAGAATCAATTTCACTAATACAGTGCCTAAAATATTGGCCTCATTAATAATCAGATGTCTAACCAGAACGCGTGAAGAGTAAACTCGAGAAAAAACAAACTAGTTTCATACATGGACCTGGATGTACAGACCAAATACTCACCCTTCGGCAGATTCTGGAACATAAACATACCTTTCGACATCCAATAATGGTTGTATTTTTCTTGAATTTAAGGAGGCGTTCGGATTTGTTGATTGCGAGATTCTGTGGTAGTGTTTGTCATTGAAAGGAGTACCAAAGAAGCATATTAAGCTTGTACAGGGTCTCTACTCGTAAAATACTGGTTGGGCCAAAGCTAATAGTGAACTGTCATCAGAATTGACTACTTCAAGTGGTGTTCGTCAACGTTGACCACTTCCCTACTGTCATTTAATTTTTCCATAGTTAAATATGCTTTTAGAAACAACGCTCATCGTCTGACTTCAGTAGTTGATCTTCTACCAGGAGATTCACTTGCTGACTTACAATACCTAGATGATATAGTTGTTTGATGAAGACACTAACAAAATGCAGTCATCTGACCACCTTTAGCAACAATGCAAGCATATGTGGAATGTGATTCTCTCCCTCCAAATGTAAAATTGTGTTTCTGAATTGGCATGCGTCATCGCCTGAATTAATGATAGGGATTAAAGTAATTGGACGTATCGATCGCTCCATTTATTATGAGTTTCATGAGTCCAGATGGTCTGGTGTCTGGTGAAATCTCGACACGGATTCAGAAGGCTTGATTGACTTTTGCCAACTTGCATCACTCGTGACGTAGGTGAGATGTCCGTCTTCTAACCAAAGGGCGAGCTTAATGCACATCAGTTTGCTCCGTCCTACTTTATGGGTGTGAAACATGAGCATTAAGAATAGAGAATATTATTGGGTTACTAGTAGTCGATGATAGATGTCTTTAAAGGATTGCTTGAGTATTTTAGGACCACTGAGAAAGCAGAGCCTGGATTGGGAATAGGATGCTGGGTAAGAATTGAAAATCTATTGAAAAAGCGGTAAATCTTTATCAAATGAGGTAGTTATGACATGTGTTACGTACCCCCAACAACCGCCTACCTTAACAGGCGATGTTGTGTAGTGAAGAATTAGTCTGGAAGAAAGCTATGGGCGGCCAAACAAAAATACGATATTAGTCCATGAAGTCATGGACTGTTGGATTGAGCCATATCGATAGGTGAAGACTACTTGGTTAATGTCTGTGTGATTATCGTAACAAATGGTTAGAGACTTGCGTGACATGTCTCAAAATCGTTTGCAATGGCGCAGATGCATCCATTCTTAGTCTCCCACCGAATTCTGAGATTCTAAATTCCTCACAACATATTTGTTTTTATTTCGCTCATTTGTATTTTCTTTTCCAGTTGTATTTCCTATGCTCAACTTTTCCTATTACCAATAATACTGTAGCTAACTCTACTATCCTGGGATTTGGCCTGACAATTTCATCTCTCTGTGCTAATTGGGTATAACAACTTGAACCGATATACATTTCTACGTTCTACGTTGTGACTAACTGACTGTTTATGAATGGATAAAAAATCTTCAGAAAACATTTTTAATGAACAGAAGGACAGGTGGAAAAAACGGTAATGTGTTGAGTAAAATGCATTTCGGAAATATTTATAAAATAAAGAAACCATTAACAACAGTTATTGTTATGCAATGGTATATATACACTGATTAACTTGGCCAATATATTGATAGCCGTAAAATAAGTAAGAAATATTAAGCAATAGCTTGCATATGCTGTCATGTTAACCGTTAAATATAGAAATAATCAAATCTCGATTGTACGCAACAAAGCATACCTATCCCCTCACCAAAAAAATGACTATAGATGAAAACTAAAGGCTTTTGACTAGATGTGAATCATACTACTTTCAAATACTTGAAAGTAGTCTAGCAGATAAAATTAAATAACTAATGTGGTTTGACAGTACATGAGTGATAAGCGAAATACTTTATAGAATAGGAATTTATTATTATGAAAACATACTAATTAAATATCATATTATGAACTAAAAGATGAAAATGCAACAGCTTACATCAAAACAACCAACAAATTATCAAAGATGAGATGCTTAGTTGAACATTAGCCAATTAAGAATTACCTTTTATAATATACTAGTTCGTAAGTTGATTTAAAAAAGACAAGTAACTACGTTATACAGTTGCGAATAACTATATTACTAAATCACCAACATCAACTCACATCAGATTAAAGTCCATTACTCCGAATCAAAACATAAGGACATATATATCGAACTAATCATCCAATAAATATGTAAACAGAAATATTTTAGAAAAAAAATTACAAATAAAATATAGTTCAGAATGCAGCATAAAAATAAAGCGTTAAGTATCTACTTGAAAAATTATAAGTTAAATAAAATTTATTCCAGACTTTAACTAGTTATACATGGTAAATAAAATTATTCAACGGAAATTATTATATAGTAATTAGCCAAACAAAATATACGATATTTAAAATAAATAATAATAAGTATGCGTTCTTTAAAAAATCTACTTATGAATTTATTCATTAAGTAAGAGAGCTTTTTAAACACGAAGAAGCCACCATGGCTATAAGAAGGGAGTTATGAAAAATATATTGGAAAGAGAACATATCAAAAAATAAGACAGAAACAAACCTGCGGTTACGTCTGAAATAATAGTAATGACAATAATAATAGTAATAATAATAAGCGCTACATTGAAAGTACATTGCTGTTACAATCTCTTAAAACAATATGATCTGATCAATTAAACTATAGCAAGCTGAGAACACTTCATTTAAATTTCTACTACTTGACAATGATAAAATAAATTATTGACTTTTTAGTTTAAATTGTAAACAAGAGATCATGAGGCCGATTATTGTCACTTCACTCTCTGACAAGTTGCATAACAGCTAATCTGTATTACTTTCTTTTATCAACCTTTCAGTTGAACTGTTCATTTTTTTCTTCATTTTGCTAACAGCTATTGTATTATGCTGGTTTTATTCATTATTCTCTGATTACCATTAGATTTACTGAATTATACCTTGTTTGATTATGGGTTCAATATATTCATGAAACAACTTTAAATTTTATCGAGATTCAACAACAAAGAAAAAATTTGTAATCTTTCTTTATTGGAATGAAGATGTATAGGTTTCTTAACTCTTAGCATATCTTGAGTTTTAAAACAATCTCATATTTTCACGAATTCTCTCTGTTTGGTTATTTATATTAATACTAATACTGTCACTATTATGCTGATTACTTTTCTATTTATTTCGATACACTGATGTGATGTTACAACCAGGAGTGACAATTATCTATACCATGTCCTATGTTTATTGTGACAAAGTAACTGCCTAAACCTTTCTGGAAAAAATCTAAATAAGATATTGAGCTTGATGTATGGACTGGAATTTACATAAAAATTCATCTCAACAATTTAATATAAATTTATGTATAAAGCTAACTCGACCAGGACAATCTATTATGTAAGCATTAAATGATCGTACTCAGCTGATTAGATCGAAATCATGGAATAGCTTTCAACTCGTCTAACTGTGATATATTTGTACATACACAATGCAAAACATTAAGACAATAAAACACTATAACAGATCGTAAGGAGAAAATTGAATCATTTAATCGAAATACGTAGTTAAGACGCACTGTCTCGTAAAAAAACAAACACAAGTATTTATAGAAAACATATTAATCAACAAATGTATAATAGTATTTCACAGTTAAGTGCCAGAATGTCTTTAAAAAAAACAGAATCTACCTTAACGAACTAAACTTTGAAGAAATGTAAATTTACTCCAGGTAACTGATATTTCGTGATAAGTGCTAACAAGAATAATAAAATCAAAGTTCAAGTATTTCATTTGATCTTAGAAAAAACTAACAGCAGTCTAACGGTTAAAGGTCACAAGGATAGCTTTTTCGAAATAACTAGTCCAGGACAGAAAAGTTTGACAGCACAACACGGATTACTGGATAAACCCAATATGTAAATATACACATATTCATAAACAACAATTAACAAGTCGACATAAAACATACAGATTAACAAACGATTCACTCACTTCATATGATCTATTACATGACTGATAGTAGATTCAGGCCAAATTGTAGATGTGTTTAAGTCTACATTAGCTCTACGTACCACTTCTGGTAAACCTAAATGTCCCGTGAGACAACAATCTGGTCCAGGTGCAAAATCATCACGAATACCTATAGATTTATGCGATGATAAAGACGTTTGATGAACTCCAACATATTCCCCTGAACCATCACTATCAGTTGCTTTGTTTAATTTCTTCCGTTTTGTACGTGGACGAATATTATTGTTATTGTGATTTATTGGTGATTTCGAATCGTCCAATGGATGATGATGATTGCGTAGAAGAATGTCTAAAGGTTTTGCTATATTTACAATTCCCATTACTTGGTCCGAATCATTGTTTAAACCAGCTAAAATAGCCGATCGACCAGGGCCAACACTAAAATTACCGTGAATATCTGATCCTCCACCTTTCTGATAATTACAACTACTCAGTGGATTTTCTCGATGAATTTGTAAATCTGATTTTATATATGGTGTGTGGGATGCAGCAATATTGTTCAATCCATTCAATTTCACAGGACTACTTCCACCATTCATTAGATTAACATCTTTAACTGATGATGGTCCAAATGGAAATTGACCGGCTATTATTTTATTAAGTAAATATAAGAACGGAATACATAAAAAATAATTTTTAAAATGTGACACATAAATATAAGGGGTGATGCATGAAGGCTTTTTAATTAAAAAGTAGATATCTAAAGATCTATATGTTCTTGATTCTTTTGTAATTGAGGAAATACCATCACATAGCCATTTATAACAAAAGATTAGAGACAAACTGCAAATAAAATAGACAAGCGATAGATACTTGACAATATAATATTTTCAGTATGGGGATTTGTGTAGATTGTAGTATTTTAACAGTTGAATTCACAAGTCGATCTAAGCTAGACCACAATTGAAGACGTGGAAGCACTGAACGACCGTTCTGCCCTAGTATGGGACTCCTCAGTAGCGCTCATCCACGATTGAAGCTATACATTTACACCGTTGGATGCCTGCTCAGTGGTCTGGAGATTAATCGTTCGCGAACGAGACTGAAGGTCCTGAGTTCAAGTCCCACGTGCAGGATCGTGAATGCGCGCTGCTGAGAAGTCCCATACTAGGACAAAACAGCCTTCCAGTGCTTTTAGGTTTTCAATGATAGTCTAGCTCAAATCGACTCGTGAGTTCAGCTGTTAAAATATGATATTTATCAGAAAACTGTTATCAACAAGACAATTGTATCGTGAAACCAAGAAACAGTGGACAGGTGAAAACTAATTTCAAATTAAACAAGTCTCCGGGAAAACTTATTCAAATTATTCGAAGACAATATCCTACATATTGAAAAATTCCGCACATATGATAAGATAATCAAAGTGATTTAGCAGCCTTATTATTGCCAATCTCTCAATCGTCTTTATCAACTGAATCAAGCAATACATTTATTTGATTAAATAAATGTATAAAACTACTAGTTTAAAAGCGCCTGATTAAACTGTGTAAAAATCTTGGTATTATCAGATACCTCTTGACCAAGTTGTAAATCTACTCTATAATAGGGAGTCGAATTAGAAACCCATAGGCCTTGCACAGCAACCACATAATCCTATAATTAATGTTTTGAAATCCAATTCTCATTTTAGCACGAACCACGTTTAATGTAATCAGTGAGATATCATCTTATTCCCTATTTTGAATGAAGAAAATAATGACCAATCAAAGATGTGAAATCTATCAATGAAATCATTGGCTGTTGAATCGAACCCTGCTGGCAGGCTTTTGTTCGGTAAATTCTTTTTTTTTTCACAAACCATATTGTCTATGCCTGATGGTTTCTACTACTATGAATACTGTTCGTACTTCTACTATTCTGAACTTTATCATGATAAATTCATCTCAGTGTGCTGATATGGGGTGAAGACTTGAATAGATGCATATATTTCCTAGGTTTTACGTTGCATATGAGTAACTGATTTATTCTATAAGTTAGAACTTCCTACTAAAATTTTAAGAAATCCACTACAAAGTTGATGAGCACAAAACTAAAGGATCATAACTTCTGACATCTTTTATTCTGATTAATTTCCAATTATTAACCAATTACTTCTTTTATTTATGTAATCCTTATTCTGTCGTTTATTTATCTTAATGTAAAAAAGTGATTTGATCAAATAGGCGGTTGTCCTACCGTCTAATAAAACAACACCAATAAAAGGTCACACACCGAAATAACAGTGTTTATACTTTATTTACGAAAATTATATTTGAAATAATCTCAGCAATTAAAATTTAAATAATTCCAACGTTTCATCCAGCAAATCTCTATTTGAACTTCTTCAAGCTAATGACAAAAATGAAAACTATCAAAGAAAACATATTCTTTGATCATTACCCTGAAGAAGTCCAGGAAAGTTTGCCCGATGAAATTATTATTATTATTTAAAGTTCAATCGCTCAGGTTATTTAAAATATATTTTCTCACAAATAATGTCTTCTACATACTCGGCACTAAATATCTGTCAAACTATTCGTTTGAATATGGATGAATATCCTCATAAAGCATCTAAACCTACCTAAAGTTGTTGTTTAAAATTTAAGAATATATATAAAATAACCTTTTTGATATTAAAGGCGATGAACTTCAATGGAATCGATACTCTTCAGTAGGGGATGATGATAGATTTATCTAATAAGATGAAACGAGTATCTGTCATCTTACTATTGACCAATATGCAGTAATCAGCATAACGTAAATAGGTGGGTCAGATTTCTATTGACTACAAGAGCGATTATAAAATCAGAGCTCAAAGTTGAAGAATTACATTTATGATCAAAGAATGAAAATTTTCACGACTGGTACGTAAAAAAACACTCGGTAATTACCAACTTTCAACTAACGAGAATTCGTAAAGAAGTCTAGAGAATGGTTGTAAACCGTCAAGAGCACGTCTATAAATCTTTTATCAGAACTGAAGAACTACTATGAACCCTTGTACGTGATGCATGTAAGAGACTATGAAGACTATGAATAAATCAAGAACAATAGCCGAAACAAAATGATACTAATTTTCTACATTTTATGGATTTATGGCTTCTGTTTAGCCTTATCCGTATCGAAAAATCACAATAAAATCCCACAATTATGTTTTAAAAGTAACAGTATACGACTTGATTAATCATTTAGAAAAAAGCAGATGGAACACAATCTGAGATGTATATCTATGAATCACAACTGAGTATATACATAGTCCTAAGATAGTTCGTCAACTGAATCTGTAAAGTAAAATCCACACAATTTTCATGAAATACCAAAAACTGTAATACACAAAACTTGTGAATTTATGGAAAATATCATTTACAAACTTAAAAGAAGTGCGACTCAAGTATGCAAACAAAAACGCTGAACTTTTAACTGGAAGATATTTCACTTAATTTGACATCCTAAAATGAATAACCTATCAAAAATAATTAATGTAGAACTAAATTCAGAACACAATTGAGAGGCCTGTTCAAACTTCTGGATTACTACTTTTCTAAACATGAGTTTATTATCATAAATTGCTTCGTTTTAGATGTGTTTTAATTAATTATGTCTGGCAATTGCGTGTAATTATGCATTTTCATAACATATTTAAAATCTATTGCAAATTTGATTGATGAGAAATTTAAACAGTAACATCATGATGATTCCTACATTTCCTTCCTCCTCTGTTCTTTCGATAAACGAAGAGCGATTTTTATGGAATACAGGCATCAAATATATTAAGCACTAGGAAAGCGATATTTTGGGATGAATATAACTGTCAGCTAATCACTGTTTAAAATTTTTTTCAAACATCTTTGAATATTTACAAATTAAGTGCTTATAAAATGAGAATTTTGAAGTAGTTTTGCGTATTTCGATGCTTGAAATTCTTCACTGTGATCAACTATAAGATATTTAGTAAAAATGAGTATAACTACTATTAGTAGTAACATTTATTATTATTATTATTATTATTATTATCTAGTTTACAAAATGGATGATTTGGACTTCGCAGATGACCTAGCCCTCCTCTCTCATACACACGAACAAATGCAGATGAAGACCGCAAATGTAGCAGCAGCCTCTGCATCGATAGGCCTCCACATTCACAAAGGAAAAAGCAAGATTCTCAAATGCAACACGGAGAATACCAACCCAATCACACTTGATGGAGAAACCCTGGAAGAGGTGGAAACATTCACGTACTTGGGAAGCATCGTTGATAAACAAGGAGGATCGGATGCAGATGATAAGGCGAGGATTGGCAAAGCAAGGGCAGCATTTCTACAATTGAAGAACATATGGAACTCAAAACAACTGTCAACTAATTTCAAGGTCAGAATCTTCAATACGAACGTCAAGACAGTCCTACTGTACGGAGCTGAAACGTGGAGAACTACTACGGCCATCATCAGGAAGGTACAAGTATTTATAAACAGTTGTCCACGCAAAATACTCAACATTCACTGGCCGGATACTATCAGCAACAGCGTTTTATGGGAGAGGACAAACCAGCCTCCAGCTGAAGAGGAAATTAGGAAAAGACGTTGGAAGTGGATAGGACATACATTAAGGAAATCACCAATGTGCATTACAAGGCAATCCCTAACTTGGAATCCGGAAGGGAAGCGGAAAAGAGGAAGGCCAAAGAACTCACTACGCCGGGAAATAGAAGCCGATATGAAAAGGATGAATAACAACTGGAAAGAACTGGAAAGGAAGGCTCAGGACAGAGTTGGATGGAGAATGCTGGTGAGCGGCCTATGCTCCTCGACGAGGGGTAACAGGCGTAAGTATGGAAATTATATATTGGGATTTTGTAATTAAGATTACATTGAATGGGTTATAATAACTGGAAGTTATCTGGTATTATGCCATAAATCCACTTAAAATTTTATTTAATAAACTCACCACATCTTATCAACAAAATTCGTAATAATTAATAACATTTTTTTTTAAAAAAATCTCACACAAATTTTTTAACTGTTTACATAAATTTATTATTACCTACCTTGTAATCGAGCTTTTAAAGAAGCTTCTGATTTATTGTATCGTGATTCAATTAAATCAACTTTACGTTCATTAAGTCCATTTTCCAATGGCACATGTAAATGACAGTAAAATAAGGCTAAGTAAGAAAAAAAATGAAGATGATTTTAGAAAGAAACTAATGAACGACATATTTTTTCTGTATTTCTAAGTATTAATCCTTATATTCTCAGTGTTGAAACCTCAAAGTTCAACATTGAGTACTATTAACTAATAAGGAAATATAGTATCTATGTCATTTTTGAAGATTGTATAGTGCGACATGACTTTAATTGAAAAGAACCATTTAAAACCAGGAAGCGGTCGTTTTTGCGACCTAGATGAAAGATCTCTGAATCTAAAGGATAACTCTTTCCGGCTGGTCACGTACAGCCATTTTTGACGTGTGAGCGCCGTACTTCAAAAATCCTTACAGTCTGAGACAGAAATCCGTAGGACAGGGAGAGGTATGACATTTGTAAACGCGACCTTTTCTAACTCTCTCTTCAATTGTGGAAAGGTAACATCACTTCAAATGCTGGTTGTCTGAAAAAACAATTTACTGCCGTTACAACCCAGTATAGTCAGAACCACAACATCGACCTTGGACCACAAGTTTGCTACTTATACATCTTACCTCTCTCTAACAAATCAGCCTGGAATGATAAGGCCCAAAGGTAAGAATATTCCAGATAATATAGAGTGACTGATTCACAACGATATGGAATCCCAGATACCACATCAAACTAGCAGCTACGGTTGGGGTCTAGTAGAACACTAAGAGACTAATTAAGATTAGTATTCTCCTCATTTGTTATGTTTTACGAATATGATTATAACAAAATAATGAAAGAATATGAATTTAATGATTTATTATTCAAGAAGCCAATATAAGAATCAAAAAACCACACTTTAGTTTTCATTCTCGCATTGAAGTTTACCACCAATCAAATAATATGGATCAATTAATAAGCAAGTTGGTACTTCTTTCTGGGTTGTTATACCAATAAATGATTGAAGCTAATAAATTGAAATATAAATATATAATTTATGGTGGTTTCAGATATGTGTATTGTTGAGTCTGGGTCTATTTTCTAGTGATACGTAATCCTGAAGTATTTTCAATATCAACGTTTTCATACATATGTATAATTCACAACCTAGATTTTTTAAAAATTGGTCATCAACAATGTCTCAATTGCAATCTGAGCGTAAGTAGCAAGCTAACGTTATTTAAATTTCAAATTCATAGATTAGATAAATAATAATATCACCAAAGTCAGATTACTACTCTTAACATATTGCAATATAACGTACGCTAAGTGCGGAACAATGATGTAGTGGTTAAAACTATCAACTTCCAACCAGTACGTCGCAGGTTCGAGTCCTATCCTACTTAATTCTGTTAAGGTAGCCGGGTAGTGATATCACAATCCCTTATACATAAAACGTGACTCAAAGCTGAGTAAATGGTTCTATATTTGATGAGTTACACCACGCTTAATCATTTCATATAAGCGATAGAAAGCATATAACCGATATTTGTACTTCATGGCATTTACTTATCAAAATGCGGTATCTACAAGCCTCAACAACATTAATTTCTTTCAGAAATTCTAGTCGGAAGCACTGTTTTGAAAAATTTTAGCACTAAATTATAGAATCTGAACAGTTTGTTTCGTCCTAGTATCGGACTAGACTTTAAACTATTACATCAGTAAATTTATTCTTCCTTCACAAACCATATTATCTATACCTAACAGTTTCTACTACTACTGCTGCTACTACGGATACTGTTTGTACTTCTACTACACTGAAATTTATCGTGATAAATTCATTTCAATGTGCTGGTATGGAGTGGAGACTTGAATCGATGCACATATTTTCCAGATTTTAAGTTACTTATGACTGATGCTATTAATCAGTGTATGACTTAGTTGTAAGTTATATAAAGGTAACAAATAATATCGATAAGTGAGGTGTGAAGCTAAAAAGGAAATAAAGTATAGAAAAAAATAAACGAATGGACAGATTAAATGGATAAAAAAAATAAAAGAGTGACAAATTTCATGATGAATGTTTTATTACCTATATTTAGGCAAAAATTATTAACTGATGAATTAACTACAGTTTAGATTGAGATTTTAATCATGAAAAATCATTTTAAAAAAAAGAAATAAAATAAGAAGTTTGCATTGAAGGTACAAATAAGTTATTAAAAATTCTTAAATTACTAAAATATAATATAAATACATAGTCAATGACAAGTTCCTTCATTACAAATATGATTCTGTGATTACGAAACAAAAAGACTTCTATTTTGACAACCATTTACAAATGACTAGTAGCTAGTTTTAAAAAGTAGGTTTTAAAACCTCTGATAGCATAATGAAACATGAGATAGTTAAGGAATTGAAGAAAAGTACTAGCGATTAGCATCAAAGAACATACTAATAACAGTTTATTTATACATACACATAAACATTATTACAAGGAGGCAGCAAATATATATGCGCCATAAAAAGTAGTTATCATTTAGGTTGTGTATAGGCTGGGATACTATCCGGGTGCACAAGCCTAAACAAGTGGTTTTCTTAGGAGGCCACTCTCCGACCATTTGACCTAGAGATATAATCCACAAGACAGTTAAACAGCGTTAGGAGATACAGTCTCATGGTAGCCGGTGACCAACAATAGATCCACTCGCCATTTGTTCCTACAGGATTATGGGGTCCATGTGCACTGGTTAATTTGGAATCAGGGTTTCCCAACTCCCCTACGTGGGCCCTCCGTACTCACACATCCAGTTTAAGCGCCGGACATTTGATTTCCGTTCTCTCAATTTGCAAACAACAACGTGGCGAGAAGGCAGTGAGTAGGGCTTCTCTGTTAGTGGCTATATACGCCTGGACATTATTGAGCATTTCGAGAAAGAGAGTTATCTCCATTCTCGGCTGTACCGAGAAATTCGGGAGTTTAATGATAGTGTAGGGCACGAATAGAACAAATTCTAAAAAAATATCAATACAACTGTATTTTAATATCAGCTTTGTGGCTGAACCTCAGATGATTACAAAATCTCAGAAAGTATATTGGACGATTTCCCTGTAAACAACTAACGTAAGTGAACAAATCAATGTTTTGAAAAAAGGTACTAATAGGGTTTAAAATCACTGTTATATCATTATGAAGAACAAAGAACTTATATGTGTTTAATTATTTACCCTTTTCATTTGCTTTCTTTGAGCTGACGCATTTCACTGAATCTTTATTCAAAAGAATATCACAAGTAGAACATCGTAAACAATCCTTATGCAAGTAATAACCAGAAACCCGCACACGTTCCAGTTGATATAAACGCTTTTGACATACATAACAATATGAACTACCCTTGCGTGGACCATATAAACGAGCCACATTCTCTGGTATTCGAATTTGCTGCAAAAATACAATCAAGAAATTATCGAATCAGCGAAGTAGTTTGCATGTAGTTAGATTCATGCACGAATTTATATTAGAAATGAAAGTTATACGAAGGGTTTGGTCAAAAGTCAATAATTTCGAATTAAATAATCCGACTCGAAATGTTTATGTTTACATGTTTCTTATCACAGCATAATATGCAAGTATTAGGTGAAGTCAAAAATGTACTTAAGCATTACGTAGACGAAGTAAGTAGAAAAAAACTTCCAAGGACGATAAACAATATATCATGTATGGGAAAACATATCTTGTTGAAAACTAACAATAAAAATCTCTATTTCGAAAGAGACCAGTTCTAACGATAAACGAATAATAAAGTAATATGTCACACTGATCTTCTAGTCTAATATAGAATACAGTTATCTGTTGTATATTCATGTAAAGGAATCTTAATGTTCAAAACCTGAGATTAACTAAAGAACTATTAGAAACCAAGTAGGGCTAGACAGTTACTCTAATCTAATTCTTAATAGCGGATGTTCAGACATCTCAAAACATCAAACTCGAGATCTCCAGGTCTTAACTAGGCTTTGGCTAGAGATTAGGTAGTTTATGACGTGCTTTACACAATTCTATTTGAAGCCAGATGTAGTCTGTAGAGTTAATCAACTCGAAAGTCAGATGGGATCACACTTTACCAAAAATAAACCGAAGTTGAGAACGATGAACATTGGAATTCAATATGATGCCTTTTACGAGACTTTAAAATTACCAGGTCCGGTATTGCAAGAAGTCTGAGATGTGGAGTCCTGTTTGGTGCACCTTAGTTTTCAACAAATTCATTCGTTAATGTTGTCTTGAGACGATGATTATTTTTCAAGTGTGCGAGGATCCATCCAACTGTGCTTAACAGTTTTTCATCGTTCCTATAAAATCTAATTTAATCACAAAATAATCTTTATTCTACATTTTAGTCAAGTTTTCATTTCAGTTATTTAAGGAAATCATTGTATATTTAGAAGATTTACAGCACTAATAATGAAAAAAAAATCCACTTCATTCCATAATCCTTGTTATTCATACTGAACAAAATAAATCACATCACCAAAAGTAAATAATATCAAAAGAAATTGAATGAGATTGAAAGTACCAGTTAGAACATAAAAATGTGGAAAAAGTGAATAAATTAATTTTACTTGCAAACTGATAGGATTCACACTTATTTCTCAAAAGTGTATTTCTTGAAAATTATGTTATATAGATAAGTTTTTTTTAAAAAAGGCTAATTAGTTTCATTGAGATCATTTCATGTGGATTTATATGATGGATTTACTTACTTACTTACTTACGCCTGTTACCCCTCGTCGAGGAGCATAGGCCGCTCACCAGCATTCTCCATCCAACTCTGTCCTGAGCCTTCCTTTCCAGTTCTTTCCAGTTGTTATTCATCCTTTTCATATCGGCTTCTATTTCCCGGCGTAGTGAGTTCTTTGGCCTTCCTCTTTTCCGCTTCCCTTCCGGATTCCAAGTTAGGGATTGCCTTGTAATGCACATTGGTGATTTCCTTAATGTATGTCCTATCCACTTCCAACGTCTTTTCCTAATTTCCTCTTCAGCTGGAGGCTGGTTTGTCCTCTCCCATAAAACGCTGTTGCTGATAGTATCCGGCCAATGAATGTTGAGTATTTTGCGTAAACAATTGTTTATAAATACTTGTACCTTCCTGATGATGGTTGTAATAGTTCTCCACGTTTCAGCTCCATACAGTAGGACTGTCTTGACGTTCGTATTAAAGATTCTCACCTTGAAATTGGTTGAGAGTTGTTTTGAGTTCCATATGTTCTTCAATTGTAAAAATGCTGCCCTTGCTTTGCCAATCCTCGCCTTTACATCTGCATCCGATCCTCCTTGTTTGTCAACGATGCTCCCCAGGTACGTGAATGTTTCCACCTCTTCCAGGGTTTCGCCATCAAGTGTGATTGGGTTGGTGTTCTCCGTGTTGCATTTGAGAATCTTGCTTTTTCCTTTGTGAATGTGGAGGCCTATCGATGCGGAGGCTGCTGCTACATTTACGGTCTTCATCTGCATTTGTTCGTGTGTATGAGAGAGGAGGGCTAGGTCATCTGCGAAGTCCAAATCATCTAATTGATTCTGAGCTGTCCATTGTATTCCGTATTTCCCTTCAGATGTCGAATTCTTCATAATCCAGTCAATCACTAGAAGGAAGAGGAATGGGGAAAGTAGACAGCCTTGTCTGACTCCGGTCCTTACTGGAAATACATCTGTCAGCTGTCCTCCATGCACCACTTTGCACCGTAGTCCATCGTATGAGTTTTGGATAATGTTGACAATCTTTTCAGGAACTCCATAGTGTCGAAGAAGTTTCCATAATGTTCTCCTGTCCACGCTGTCAAACGCCTTCTCATAGTCAATGAAGTTGACGTATAGTGATGAGTTCCATTCAGCTGATTTTCCACGATGATCCGTAGTGTCGCAATCTGATCTATGCACGACCGATCCTTACGGAATCCAACCTGATGATCCCTAAGTTCGGCGTCTACTGCGTCTTTCATCCGATTCAGCAGCACTCTGTTGAAAACTTTTCCTGGTACTGATAACAAACTGATGCCTCTGTAGTTTTCACATTGGCTCAGATCTCCTTTCTTTGCTATCTTGATGAGATACCCTTCTTTCCAGTCCATTGGCACTTGTTCCTCTTCCCAAATCTTCTTGAATAGAAGGTGAAGCATATTTGCAGTTATTTCAATGTCTGACTTCAGTGCTTCTGCTGGTATATTGTCAGGTCCTGCCGCCTTCCCACTTTTGATTTGTCTGATGGCCATCTTGACTTCTTCGATCGTTGGTGGAGTGACATCTATTGGAAGGTCAGTGTGGGCTGCTTCGATGTTCGGTGGGTTCAATGGGGCTGGTCTATTCAGCAGTTCCTCGAAGTATTCTGCCCATCTTTTCCTCTGTTCTTGAATCTCAGTGATTGTCTTTCCTTCTTTGTCCTTGACTGGTCTCTCTGGTTTGCTATATCTTCCTGCCAATTTCTTCGTTGTATCATATAGTTGTCTCATATTCCCTTCTCTTGCAGCTTTTTCCGCCGCCGTTGCTAGTTCTCCCATGTATTTCTGCTTGTCGGCTTTAATGCTTTTCTTCACTTCCCTGTTTGCTTCTGCGTAGTCTGCTTGTGCTTTGACTTTCTCTGCTCGTGTTCGGCTGTTGTTAATTGCTAGTTTCTTGTTCTTCCTTCCTTGAATTTTGTCCAGGGTTCCCATAGAGATCCATTCCTTATGATGATGCTTCTTAGGACCAAGAACCTCCTGACACGTTGAAGTTAGGGCTTCTTTTATCCTTTTCCAGTTGTCCTCCAAAGTAGTTTCTTGTTCTTTCAGTAGATCCTGTAGAGCTTGGAACCTGTTGTTGAGTTATCTTGAATTCACGGAGCTTGTCAGTATCTCGAAGGAAGGCTGTATTGAACCTTTGTAGTGCTGTTTGTCCAGTTGTCCAGTGTTTCTTTAGCTTCAGTCTCATCTTGGCCACAACCAGGTGGTGATCTGAAGCTATGTCAGCTCCTCTCCGGGTTCTCACATCTTCCATTGATCTTCGGAATTTTTTGTTGATACAGATGTGATCTATCTGGTTCTCTGTGGTGTGGTCCGGCGAGATCCATGTAGCTTTGTGTATGCGCTTGTGTGGGAATATTGTGCCACCTATAACCAATTTGTTGAATGCACATAGGTTTGCAAGTCTCTCCCCATTTTCATTTCTCTCTCCTAATCCATGTCGTCCAATTACATCTTCATATCCTGTGTTGTCCACTCCAACTTTAGCATTTAGATCCCCCATCAGGATTGTGAGGTCCTTTCGTGAGCACTTCTCTATAATTGATTGCAGCCTTTCATAGGACTGATGTTTATCATCGTCGTTGCTATCATTGGTGGGTGCATAACATTGGATAACGTTCATTGTGATCCCTTTCTTCTTTGTTCTGAATGATGCTTTGATTATCCTGGGTCCATGAGATTCCCATCCCACAAGTGCATTTCGTGCTTCTTTGGACAGCATTAGAGCAACTCCCTGAGTGTGTGGAGCATTTTGCCCTTCGTGACCGGAGTACAGCAGCATCTCTCCTGTACCTAGCCTTTGTTGTCCAGTTTGTGTCCAATGGGTTTCGCTGATTCCGAGTACTGCCAAGTTGTATCTCCTCATTTCAATTGCTATTTGGCTGGTCTTTCCTGTCTCCCACATTGTCCGGACGTTCCATGTACCTATAAAAAGTGTTGCTCTGGTTGTTAGAAGGTGCATCGGTCTCGTGACTTCCGAAGAATTTCGGATTTCATCATGAGACGTCATAATTATTCCTTCAACTCCCAGGGCAGAGTTTAAATGGTTTGAATTATTTTTTCTGGTTAGCGTTTTTTTAGCGAGTTAGCTTTTCTACGGGATGGGGTCGCTAACCCCATGCCCAACCCTCCTCCTTTACCCGGGCTTGGGACCGGCAGTAACTCTAGAAGAGCTACAGGCGGAGTTATATGATGGATTTACTTATCGCAAAAATTGTTTCATCCTGATAAAATATATGTGCACTTATTTGGCAAATGGGTGGGTGACCAAGTTGTTACTGATTATGCGCCACCTTGGTATGTGATTGGTTGAACTTCTCGTTTACGACAACGTATTTTAGTGTGTTAGCTGATTTTTTAAGGTTAAGGTCGCACTATTAGTTTCGAAAAATCTGTTCTTCAATGCACTCAAAATTGTTGAGAAGGCTGTGGAGAAAAATTCTAGATGAAAATAATTTTTGTCACGGATTAACATTAGCTAAAAATCAAACAAAACTAAGAAGGACTGAATAGCTGTTTCATCTGAGTTTAGAACAACTCGTAAGTTAGCACTTATGACTCTGCTAGGGACTGGACTCAAAACGTTGACGTCTCCAAATGAGTGCACAACTTTTGAAAAACTTAGATAAAATCCAATAGACTGTGCCTTTTATTTCAGCCAATTAGTGGTAAAGTAAGATATTAGTCCAATATCAATAATAATAACAAATCCCATTGCTTACATAGCTGGACTTCACTATTTAAAACTATTTTCTAGTGTACATGATGGGAACTATCTTCAACTATCAAAAATTATTAAACACATCATAATTATCATTATGGAGGGTGTGCAGATTGTTGACTACTAATCCGAGATCCAATAGTCTGCAAGTTGAACTTCAATCAATTAACGATATTGCACAACAATCTCCCACTGCCTTCGGTGAGTAACTGTCTCCCTTCATACTAGAGACAGTTGAACTCTACTGGTTATGGCTTCTCACTAACAATTTGGAGTGTCTAGTATAATGTCACGCCCATATGGGTTATTCTAGCTTTCAGACAGACCAATTGACTTATCTTTCTTGAATCACACTTTGATCTTGTCAATTATTTGCCTATAACCTTGACTGTTTTTCTGTGAGCATATGTGTGAGTATCGCTTACCCTATTAATCAAATGTCTATAGCTTATTTTTGTCTGACTGTAAATAGTGAGTTACGTTTTATTAGAGGGAGTTGACATGCTTGTCTTCTCCGCTTCTCATTTTTACGTCTGTCTGAGTAAACGAAAGCCTGAAATAAACTCATTCAACTCACTTCGTATTTGGCTTCTTTTTACAACCCCCGCTTAAACAGGGTTAGTCCAGGTGAAATATAAGGAAATAAACGGAAGATTTATGTTCGCGGCATATTTTTTTTTATTCATTCAAATCGGAGTCAGATCTTGGAATAATAAAGTGGTGAGTCACAAGGAACTTTAAAACTTTAAATGGTGAATTGGAAAGAAGAAAGTGTAAGTTGATGTTACGTAGATTACTACTGGATTTTAATAGATAATAATAATAGAGATAGGACTAGATTTTAAATTATATTTGAAACAAAATTTCTCAATAAACGTTAATTAGTGAAGATCTATGAACTATTTAGAATAATTTTAGAAAAAGAAATAAATCTTTAAAACAGACTCACTGAAGAAAATGGACTTTTAGATATATTTTCTATTTGTACAGGTAAATTTTGTTGTAGATGGTGATTTAGTTGGTGGTCTTGGTGATTTTGTTGTTGCAATCGATCATTTTTATTCAATAATGTCTTTTTATTGGTTGTTTCATCTACGGCATCACTTTTATCCAATAATGTTGGAGAATATTTACGGACTGGGGTAGGACGACCACACTGAAATGGATATTTTTTTTTAAATTTAATTTTTTTGTAAAAACATACAAACAAAGTACAATAATATTTAACAGAAAAGTTTAATATTGAAATGATTTTCTATTTACGTATAAAAAAGTAACAATAACAACATATAATTCTAATTAACTAATTTCATGAACGACAATAGGAATAAAGAAATTAGAAGGTAACATTTATCTGAATCGTTTTAAGTTTCAATTAATTAATTAACTCGGAGGAGAAAATATTTAAAAAAATAATAACCAAAGTATAAAAAGATCATTTTAAAGATCCAACTCTATTCAGTTAAATGTAAGTATTCTATTGTTTTGGTTTGAGAGCTTCGGTTCAAGATGATGACCAAACGAGCTAGCAACTCTTTGTCTCTTCACTATTTTATGTGGAAAAGATTAGTGATTTGAATTTTTAAAAAAATGTATATAATACTGTATTATATTAGTAATATAAAACCATCTACACGAGCTCCTACTAACTAAACTAAGGTGAAATATTCTTATTAGACAAGTGAATTTTTATTTTCTCTCATCAGTATACTACAATAGACAGACAGACATTACCGAACTAATTTAAACTATTTAAATCACTACCAGTTTAACTTAAATGTATCTTCTATTTGTTGAAAATGTGTTGCGCAAATACATCATATATTTCTTAGATCAACACAACCTTAGCACCAAACTTTTCAAAATTCATAAAAACGTATTTGCTATTTTAAATAGTAAGTGTTATTGCTACTGCAACAATGAAAACAGGAAAGTAAATTGATGAAATTTACTTATTTGTGTTAGTTATTCACATTGTCCAAGAATTCAATGTTCATACAAAGAATAATAAAATTTGTTAATTTTTATTACTATTCCCAATGTTAGATGAAATATGAAATAATAAATTCTGTCACATCATTTTTTGAATTGAATCATTTTTAAAACAAAGTTTAACTTAATATTGAAAAAGTTTAACGTTTAACTACATGATTTAAAAATTAGTGCAATTTAATAACGACGACCACTTACATACATGTATCTAGTTGTAAGCTATACATCAGATCTCAGCTAGAAATTAGTATCCGACTGTGCAAATCCAAATAGACAGAACAGGTTTCGGATGTGGAGTAACACAGTTTAAAAAAATGAGTATTTTAACCAATAAATTATAGGTTTATAATGACTATTGAGAAGTATATTTCTAAATAATAAAATATACATGTGGAAATCAGTTTTCGTCACGGATGGACAACAGATGGAAAATCACTGAAAATAAGCAAGGACTAGACATGTCTTCCATCCTAGTATCAAACTCACGACACTGTCATGGACCGAGTTCAAGACAAGTAGGTCTCAAGGTGAGTAACGAGCTTATTTCAAAGGTCTAGTATTTCCAACTTCGTTAATTCATGATATAACTTGACCGTCGTCAGAAATGGCTATGTAACTCTCAACGTGATTGAGATGAACTAAGAAAACGATTTTTTGGTTTCCAATAGTTCTTCAGTTCCCGTTAAATATATGGCGAAGACTATGCCAGTAAATATTCCTACTCTAAGTTAAGAAAGATGCAATACAAGATTATTAAGGGTTTTATATTGAATGAAGCAAAAAATATTTTACCATGGTTCACAATACTAACAGCCATTTATACAACACAAATCAAGATTTGAATTCATTACTGATATCATTTTCATTCGTTTGTAACTGATACAATAATTTTGTTAATAATATTTTATCAGTGGAGAAAGTTAGAATATTCAAATCAAAATACTATACAAACAGTTATTTTAGATTCACAGAGGCGATTTTGCGTACATTCCATATTCGTTAAATAAATGTTAGAGACAGAAAATTAAAAAAAAACTATCTAGCTATTAACATCGAGATCTACCGATAACTGAGTGAAATATGTTGAATATGCTGAATAATATGGTGGTTCAGTGGAGAATCCTGGTGGGTGGCCTGTGCTCCTGCACAAAAGGTGACAGGTGTAAGTAAATAAATAATGATGGTTACCACACTAGCGCAAAAATTTGCCAGTAACAGAAATTAAACACACAGTTTACGTTACAAGCTCACAGGGAGTAAACACAGAGCTACAAAGTCGTGTGTTTTACATTTTTCATCACACTAGAGGGGGTATATTATTTGACTCGATACAGATTGATCGATGGTTATATATGGCTAAAGTGTTACCCACGATAAAATTATGAAATAATTATTAATCAGAATGAAACAATCAATAGTCTAATAAGTGATAAATCTGACAGAATACTTATATTAAACTCAAAGCTAACGATAGACTGAAGGTTAGAGAATTATTCTACATGGTGCATTTTCCGTCATCAATAAAAATACTGCTGATTTTAATTTTTGAGTACTGACTTAGCATTAATTATAGAGATATACACAAATAGGATAGATGAAATAAAAACTACTCGGAAAAAATATTAAAAAGAAAATGTACACTTAACAAAAATCATGGTCATTCATCTATATATCTTGAATATTTAACGCAGAGGACTTTTATTTTTATTTGAAGTGGAAGAGAACTGACAGATTGAGACAAGTATTGAAATCCAGAACTGGTGATTCGTCCTACTCGAGACTCAGCAGCTGGATGTGACTTACATCTCAGTGTGATTCATATAGGTTGTAAATATGCCCACTGAGACTAAAATTCATTTTTAAATATCAACAATAGGATAACTTGAACCCTAACTAGAACATAAAAGTTTAACCCGTGTTTCTAAGATTATTTAACCAATAAAAATATATTCATTTATTAATTTATATGAAGTTTGATATGTACCGCAGATTTCGAAGTTTATAGACAAACAAACATTTATTTCAGTCGAATAACATGCATGCAATTTAATAACAAATTCGCTACTTATAATCGATTGAGTATGAGTTTAATGATAGTTTATCTGTTGAAATTAGACAAGATCAAATAGATTTGAACAAGCGAGTTATTAATGTCGGAATATATGGTTATATGAAAAAAAAAACAATTCCACAAGAAATGTTAACATGGCCTTCTTGAATGGATTTACACAAAGTTTGAAGTAATGAGATAAAAATATTAACAAAGTGATCACATTACTATAAAATTCTCAACTGAACTAAGTTTCATTGAAATCATGAACAGATCAATGTTAGAACTATAATTCATATAATGTTATACTTCAAAATTAACTGATACACTTTTAAGAATGGATCACACTAGTACTGTTCGTGATGAATAAAAATATTTTAATAGTTAAGATCATGAGTCAATTGAAGCTAGACCACCATGGGAAACCTGAAGCACTGGACGGTCGTTTCGTCCTATTGGAGGACTCCTCAGCAGTGTGCATCCACGATCCCGCTGTAAAGTGAGATCGATAGACGAACCCATCAATGATAAAAGTGAAACGCTCACCATCTAATCAACCTTCTTTGACCTTGTATAGTATGTCTTGTTTATCCACCAATCATAATTTTATGTTCATTGTAAAACAATATTCGCCTTGTTGACTCATTTTTCATATCCTCTAGTTACTGTTTGGTATGTTATTCATGTTTCTCCTTTTCCCTATGTAATAAACTGTACTCTTTATTTGTATACTAACGTTGTTAATTTACGTTTTAGGAACAGATAAAGTTTGTTAAGCCAAATAGCTTATTTGTTCTGACTTTGGTCAAACCAAGACTCTGTGCTCGACAGTCTAGAGAATAAATTAGAGTTGCACCTGTAGGAAATTGCTTCCTACACCCGCCTCGCGAGATTCAAACCCAGGACCCATCAGTCTCGCGCGCGAACGCTTAACCTCTAGACCATTAAGCCGGCATCCAACGATGTTAATGTCTAACTTTAACTAATCCACGAACTTGAGCGACACATCCACCATTGTCTTCAGTGAATTACTATCTCACAACAGACCCTGTTGAACTCCACAGGTCAATGCTTCTCAATAGAACTCCAAGAAATACCTCTTGAAGCCAGTCACTAGTGAGCATATGTTGATAGATATCAGAATGGGTTTTTGTGGATATCATAGTAGTTCGCTCTAGAGGTTAAGCATTTGCGCGCGAGACTGATAGATCCTTGGTTTGAATCTCGCGAGGCGGGATCGTGGATGCGCACTACTGGGGAGTTCCACGACAGAACAAAACGGCCGTCCGGTGCTTTCAGGTTTTCCATGGTGGTCTAGCTTCATATGACTCATGATCTCAACTATTAAAATTACTATAATGTCCACACAAACCCCTTCTGATATAGATATATTTGTCCATCGCCGGAAAATTAGTCTTTAAAACAAAGACGTTTTTACCAGTTGAAATATTCTAGTAATAAAGTTTGTGATTGTAGTGTTTTAGCTTCCCACAATCTTCATGACATCACCACCACTTCCGACTCTGGTCCTAATACTTCAAGAGAAGACGAAAAACATCTGAGGAAATTTATGAACACTAATATATATATATATATATATATATCCACTCATAAAAATGATTTTAAGAAAGAAATTCAATGAAAAGTGATAAATTATATTTTATTCTTAAGTTTCTAATTTTCGCATGAACGAATGAGAAATGCACTTCTAATGGAGGATGGGAGGGTGAGTAAGAGTGGGTAAGAGATCTATTTAACCTGGCAGTTTGCATAAAACGTATTCTACGAATAAAGGTTTGGGAAAGATTTTAACAGGATATCATTTATCATAAATACGGAGAAAAAAGTCAGTGTCTTATTGTGTTATTTATTTAATATTTTGAAATACTTGAAGTAAATTTTGAATAAAACCAATATAAGGCACAAATTTAGCTATATAATAGACGGAGTGGAGGAGAGTGCTAGGTTTTTCAAAACAGAGTTTTTTCCCATAACTATATTCAAATAATGAGAAGAAACAATTGAATAAAATATTTTAAAACATGCGATGCAAAGATGGATTGAAAGATAACAGGTTCATTCTTCAAAGCAACAATGAAAACTTAGATAAAAGCTTTATTGAAGATAATTGTTAAACTTTCCAGATATATATATGCAATTTTGAAGGAAATCTTGCTTTCTGTAGTATTTGAAACAGCATCAACTACCTAGCTTCACAGTCTGGCATGTTACCATAAATAAATAAGTGAGCACTAATTTTGAATAAGTGCGTGTGGAAAAAGCGGCATTTTTGAAGAATCCGTTTCTTTTTACCTTTACGCCGGTGTACGTATATTTACTTATTAATAGATAGTCTAGATAATCGCTCGTGTCATAAAACTAGTTAATACCTCCAAAAATTCAAAAAAAACCCACCAATAAACTGATAGATCAGAAAAACTAACTGAATGTTTCAGTAAAAAAATGATAAGAAAATAAAACTATTTTATGAGTAGTATTTGGTATTTTGAATCAACGATTTCTAAATGTTAGGCACACACAAACATGAAAAATCAGACATATAAATATATATATATATATATATAGGCTAGTTGCGTACAGACAGGGTTAGATATATACACGGTTACGAGAAAAAACCTATATAGGTATGCATCATTAAAAAGATAGAGTTTGAGAGATATTTTTGCTGGAAACCTAACTTTGGGACAAAATAAAGTTGTTTAAACGTTTGAAAATAATTTCAGTTAAAATTTTAGCAAAAGTATAAAAATGGTAAGCAGAGATGGATAGTGGCTAGCAGTGGAATCCAGGACGCGCGTTTCGTCCCATTTGGGACTCTCTGCTTACCATGCTTGTGAATTAAGGCTATA